>NC_079205.1:40391969-40691969 GCF_026745355.1 Beta vulgaris subsp. vulgaris
AGTTGTTGTCGTGATTCTCGAAGTCCACAATGATATCACTTTGTAGTTCATCTTGCAGCATCCAATTCTTCATCTTTGTAGGTTCAGAATTTGGATCCAATGACAGCCTTGAAACGTCGTCAAACTCATTGTAGAAAAGATAATCAACTAGCAACACGTTTTCAGGAGAGAGATCATTCAGGTACTTCTTATATTGCTGCAAGCTTCGACACAAGATTAAGCCATGATTATTGACAGGGATAGCCTGCAAACCAGGTGCAGAAGAAGAACCAACACCAGCTATGTCTTCCACATCTTTCTTCTCATCCTCTTGTTTTTTCGGCTCTTCATAATCAACTCCATATTTTACAATATTGTCAATGAGTTTATCCAAATCATCACCTTTTTCCTCCACTCTCGAAACTTTCTCAGATTTCTCCGAATTATAGTTATAGTCTCACCCCTTCAATAATTCACGGTGTTGAAAGAATTTCTGACTTTGAATGATTCTTAGGTATGTACGATTTGTATGATGATTGATCAAGAGAAGAATAAGAGCCAACACCCTGCATTGCATTAAAATATGAGAAAAATACTTAAACAAAAATGACAGATATACTAACTGAAACATAAACAAATACTAACTGACAAGAAACATACACTAACTGAAATAGAAACAGATACTAACTGACAAGAAACATACACTAACTGAAACATAAATAAATACTAACTAACAAGAAACATACACTAACTGAAATAGAAACAGATACTAACTGACAAGAAACATAACCTAACTGAAACATAAACTAATACTAACTGACAAGAAACATACACTAACTAACAAGGAACAGATACTAACTGCAACATAAACTAATACTAGCTAACTGACAAGAAACATACACTAACTGAACCATAAATTATACTAGCTGACAAGAAACATACACTAACTGAAATAGAAACAAATACTAACTGAATTGAAACATACACTAACTGAAACAGAAAAATAACCAAATTAAAACATAAACAAACCAACGAAAAAATAAATTAATACCTACTGAAACAAAATGCAGTCTAAAAAAAATAAAAATTATACTTACACGAGGATATTTTACTTTAACTGGAGTGATGATTGGAATTGAACTTCTAACACCCTCACCACTGTCTGCACTGTCTGCACATCCAACACCCTCACCAACAGGACTCGAAGTTAATAGTTGGAATGAAGGGCATGAAGGATCAGCACTTTTAAAAGCAGGACCACTATCAGGACCACCAACAGGACGCTGATGACGCAGAAGACAAACGTAATCAGATATCTTTTTCCCTTTATCAGAAGAATCAACTTTCGAAGACCTTCTACTATAGACGTTCTCAACAACTTCAACAATGGGAGGAGGAGTAGAAAGATCAACAACTTCAACAGCAACGGTAGGAGTAGGGATAGGTGTAGAATCAACGATCTGCTTCTCACAAGAACTCTTCTGCAAACCAGAATCATGAGTAACACTCTTATCCTTATCCTTATCCTTATCCTTATCCTTAATCTCTTTAATTTGATCATCATCAGCATTCCTTGTCTTATCATCTTCCTGTTATTTCCCTAGGAACACTACAAGAGGGGGGGTGAATTATATGTGATGAAATAAACGTAACTTTTTGCGGAAATTAAAACTTAAACGAATAAACAAGCTAAAGGAACACAAGGGATTTTTACGAGGAAAAACTTCTTGGGCCCAACAAGAAGAAACAACCTCGACCACTAGGGATTTTAAACTCAAACTTTCACTAATTAGGCCAAACAACTTGTTACAACCTAATTCTAACTCGAGCCACACCTTGAGTTCCTAAACTCAAGTTCCTGAACCACTGTTCCCTTAACAGCAGTTCCTCTCAACTTCACTCGAAGTTTTCTCACACATACAAGCTTCACTCAAAGCCTCTCTCTTACAGAACTTCACTCAAAGTTCCCTTACCCCAAAAACCAAAATACAATTGATCGAAATAAGCTTAGTGGAATTAGAGTAAGAAGGCAAAGAACAAATGGCTATTATGAGAGAATGAAGGCACTGACACTTAATAAGTTAAACTCACTTAATTACTTAGTCAGACACATTTGGAACTTCTAGACTTCTAATTTATAGTGTAATCCAAAGAACGTGGGATGTAAATGATACATTTTAAGTCCATTACCCATGATGTTCCTTCCCCTAAGGAACACGTTTTACATCATGTCCCATGATCCCATGAACTATAAATGAACGTGGATAAATTAGCCACTTACTCCTAAGTAATAGGAGTTCCTTGAGTTATATCCGAAAATCAGTTTTATAAAACTCTTTTTATCTTTAAAACTGAATTTTAATCTTTAAGAAAATAATATCTTTTAAATAAAATCTTTCTAAAACCGGATATTATTTTCTTTATTTTCCGAAAAAAAAATCTTTCTTAAAACAGATTTTCTTTTTAAAACTGATTTTATCATTTGAAATTAGATAAACTAATTTCCTATAATTTAGGCATGACTTACTCATTACATTTAACCGTTATAACTTGCGCCTAAGTCTAGTTCCTTTTATTACTAGTTCCTTTAACATATTCGTAAGTGCCACTTAGTTTGTTCCTTAGAAAGGAACAAACTCTCATTCTCAAATTCGCACAGTTCCTTACCATTCTTTCTTTGTTCCTTTACATTGGAACTAGAAAATAAAACGCCTAGCTTCTATTATTCTTGATCCAATGCTTGCTCCAGTATCAACATAGAAACTTCTTTACTTAGCCTTTGAAATCCTCTCTTGACTTCTTCTTGACTTCGTATTCTCCCAGTTCCTTGCATTGATACCTTAAACACATACACTTAAATAATTCATTAGTTCACTACTTAGTTTGTTCCTTTGTTTCTTTGTCATTATCAAAACTAGGGTTCAACAATTTCCCCCTTTTTGATGATGACAACAAAGGTACAAACTAAGGAAAATAACAAATAATATAAGTGAATGAAATATAAAAACATAAAGAAGAAAATGAAAAATAAAACACAATTATGTAGTAACTGAATTTATTTATTTATTAACCATATTATAACTATTTTGATTTTTCATTTACCTAATTTTAATTTTTATTTTTTAATTTTTTCAATTTATTTTTAGTTTATGTACAGTTTGTTCCTTAAATCCTTTTCCCCCTTTGTCATCCTCAAAAAGAATAGACTCTGCATGAATTGATGAATTGATTTAACACCTTAAGACCAATAGCAAGCACCATTAGTGGTTAAGTTAGAAATCAAAGAGTAAACTTGCTCAAACATCAATCACATAATACTAGCCATTCCAAGGAAGAAATTATGCAAACATTTGAAACAAGACATATAGCAAAAGTCATTGTATTATATAGCACTTGTTCCATAACAAAAACAAAGAAAGAAAAGAAAAAGGAAAACAAAAGTGTGTTCCTTGAAAAGAAACAGGAACAATAAAAAAACTAAGAAAGGGAAGGGGAATGGTGTTCCTCTACAACTTCTTCTTCAACCACATCCTCCTATTTTCATACCACCCCATGTTGAGTCAACCTGTTCCTTCAGCTCCTCCAAGCAGGCCATAGAGTCCATCTTCTTTTGCTGCGCAACCACGTATCACTTCTCTTCATAAGACTTATCATAGTATCAGTTTTGGCATCCAAAGTCCAATGAAGATGATTGTAAAATTTTATCTATGTTGTGCAGGAAGGCAGACTTCATTAACCCAGTTATTCATCCGAGATTCCTGTTCCTTACCCTTGGAACTGAGGCAGAGGGGATTTGTGAAGGAACTGGAGGGGGTTTGAGTGGAAGGCTCATCTGTTCCAGGAATGGAAACAGAAGGTGAAGGGTGATAAATGAGGGAAGAAATGGTGGTGTGGTGGAAGAGTTGTGGAGGTGGAAGCAAAAGGATTGGTCCTTTTATTTCATCCTTCAACTGCTCAAAACTGGAAGGAACAGAGAAGGATGAAGGTGAAATGGAGGATTTTGTAAAGGAACAGAGAGTTTGAGGATGTGGTGGAGTGGTTCCTTGAGATGAGGGTACCTGTTCCTCATTATCCGAAAGGACTAAAGGAGAGTCCTGTTGGAAGGAACAGAACTAGGAGCAATTTTGACGAGTGCTCTTCTCACTCTAGGAACAGAGTTTAGGCTTGTGCAATGTGTTTGCGCCTCTTAGGTTTGGTTCCTCCGGCTTAGGAACAGGGTTATCCAAGATTACATCATTATCTTCTTCTAATCAGTTAGGCAGTTTTCTTTTTCCTGAGGAACTGGAAGCCATTCTCCTTGAATGAGACTCCATCTTGGACAGACAGACCAAGTCCATTAAGAGTCTTCTCATTCAAGATGTTCCCTTGTTTGACTCCTAATGTGGGGCATCCAATAAGTCTTACTTCAAAGTGATGAAGTAAAGAAGTTATCAAAGCACGTACCCAATACACAATATTTTCAATACAGTGAGTTAAGATGTTGAATAAGAGGAAGGGAAGTTGATTTGTATGTGGTGGTCAAGCAAAACATGTAACACATATCCAAGAGACCCACTTCATTCCTCTTTTCAGTTCGAGGAATGAGTGCTCTCCAAACCAAGTTAAAAGTACTTTGTGAAGGGGAGAGAGTAGGTTATGGTTAATTTTGTTTTGGCCAGCTGTTCCTCCAAAATATTCTAAGATTTTGTCTTGAGGAAAATTCGGAAAGGAAACAGTTCCTTTCCTTTAAAATACAAATCAGTTCCTTTGCAAGGAACTTCCCATACTTTGCAAATTGGCTTGATTAAACCTTATTTTCTTTCCTCTAACCTCAGTTGTGCAAGTTCCATTAGTATTAAAATTTGCACAAAATCATCCATAGCTAGAGGAACAAGAGCTTATTAAAGGCGAATTCAAACAAGAATTCCATGCCTTGTTCCTTTAGAATGGAGTTAATTCTGAAATTCATTTTATAGCCCATTCTAAATCGACGCAAAAACCCAAAACATACCTAGATTCACTTCGTTCGACCCTTTTCTTGGAAGACGAAGAAACAGTTCCTTTGGAAGGAACAGGTGAAGTTTCTTCTTCTTCCCCCTGAGATTGTTCCGGGGTTTCTTCTTCATCATCTTCCCCAATTAATTTCTTCTCGCATGCTCCTTCTGGAGATTCTAATTGTGTTCCTCTATGGGGTTTTCTTGAATTATGTCGGTTTCAAGGGTTTTGTTGGAGATGAAGAATTTCCATTTTTGAAGTGTGGTGTTTTTGATGTTGGAAAAGGAGATTCTTGAAGTTTTTGCCATGATTTGAGAAGGTTTGGAGGTTTTTATGGAGTATCAAGGGTGTGATGATTTCGGTATGGTGAAGATGAAGTTGAGAGGAACACGGTTTCTATAATGTGAATTGAAGAGGAGTTTTGCATGTAATAGTAATTATGACACGCGGGAAAAAATAAACAAATAAAAAATAAAAAAAAAAAGAAAACGAAAAGATAAAAAGAACCAAGATTTAATTAAACTGGTTCCCCTTATTTTTGGGATTTTTCGGATTTTTCGGATTTTTATGAATTTTAATTTTTGAAAGAAAATAAATGCTAAGGAACTTGTGCTATAGGAACAACTAATGCTACATATCAATTTCCTTCATATCATGCATGTTTCTTAACCTTAGGAACAATAAGGGGAGTATTATGTGACATTTGTGAGTTGTTTAATTTCTTTATTCAGTTTATGTTTTGTCAACATTCCAATTTGCAATGGTCTTAGGCAATTAAACACAATTATTTTTAGCACACAAAGTCACTCAAATTGATTCAAACGGGGGAATGACATAGGAACAATCACTTAATTTTTATTAACCTAACTCAAGCCTTAATTTTTCATATCTATCTCTTTGCAAAGGCTTAGTTAGATATCAGCAATCTGATTCAGTTTGACAAAACTCAAGTTTAATCAAACCTTTTTCAACATTTTCTCTTAAAAAGTGATGTCTAATATGTATATGCTTTACTCTAGAATGATGCACTGGATCTTTAGATATACTATAGCACTTGTATTGTCACAATAAATAGGAACACATTCAAAGTTTATTCCATAGTCACTAAGTTGTTGTTTTATCCAAAGCATTTGAGAGCAACATGCAGCAGCGCTACATATTCTGCTTCAGCAGTGGATAAAGCAACTGTGTTTTGTTTCTTGGTACTCCAAGAAACTAAACTATGACCAAGGAATTGTGCCATACCTGAGGTGCTTTTCCTATTTACAAGATCTCCAGCATAATCTGCATCTGCATATCCTTTTAGTTCGAATGTATCACTTCTTGGATAGTAGAGTCCAAGATCATCTGTTCCTTTAAGATATCTAAGAATTCTCTTCACAGCAGTAGGTGAGACTCCTTTGGATTTGCTTGAAATCTAGCACACAAACCAACACTGAAAGCTATGTCTGGACGACTAGCAGTTAGATACAAAAGTGAACCAATCATTCCTCTATATTTTGTTTGATCAACACTTGTTCCTATGGAGTCTTCATCTAATCTAGTTGAAGTTCCCATAGGAGTGTGATTTATCTTTGAATTTTCGAGGCCATATTTCTTTAATAGTTCCTTTATGTATTTTTGTTGGTGAACAATTATCCTTTTCAGTTTGTTTGATTTGTAGTCCAAGAAAGAAATTTAACTCACCCATCATACTCATTTCAAATTCATTGCTCATGAGACTTGAGAATTCTTTGCACAATGTTTCATTAGTAGCTCCGAATATGATGTCATCAACATATATTTGAACAAGCAAAATATCAGTTCCTTTAGATTTTAGGAACAAGGTTTTATCAACCTTTCCTCTTTTAAATTGTTTCTAAAAGGAACTTTGATAATCTCTCATACCATGATCTAGGTGCTTGTTTTAACCCATAAAGAGCTTTATCAAGCTTGTAGACATGATTTGGGAGATTATTATTTTCAAACCAGGGGGTTGTTCAACATATACATCTTCTTTAGATAGCCATTTAAAAATGCACACTTAACATCCATTTGATATAATTTAAATCCCATGTAAGCAGCAAATGCAATTAAAATTCTAATGGCTTCTAATCTAGCTACAGGAGCAAAGGTTTCTTCATAATCAATTCCTTCTTGTTTGTTATAACCTTTTACTACAAGTCTAGCTTTGTTTCTTACAATGGTTCCATATTCATCTAGTTTGTTTCTAAACACCCATTTTAAGCCAATTACTTTTTGTTGTTTAGATGAAGGAACTAGATGCCATACCTTGTTTCTTTCAAACTCATTTAATTCAGCTTGCATTGCTAATCCAATCAGAGTCAGTTAAGGCTTCTTCATGATTTCTTGGTTCCATCATTGATAGGAACGCATGAAATGCACAAAAGTTCCTTAACTGAGATCTAGTTTGCGTACCTTTGGATATGTCGCTGATTATGAGTTCACAGGATGTGACTTTTTGAATCTCCAAGGTTTTGGTTGAAACTCTCTTATAGGAACATGTTGTTCCTCATGAGTTCCTTGAGTAGATGAGGAACTCTGCTCAGTTGTTCCTCTGTTAGCCTGGTGGACTCAGTTCCTTCATTTGAGGAACAGGACATCTTCTCCTCCTTGAGGAACAGGAACATATTGATGTTATTATTTTCAATTCCTCGTTCCTTTCCTCTTTCACTTCTTCTTCTTCTTGTGAATCTGTCTTTTACTTGGTTGCTAACCCTATCTCATAGTCATCAACCTGTATGCTTGGATTATTTTGTCAGATTCATCAAAGATTACATGAATGCTTTCTTCAACACACATAGTTCTCTTGTTATATACTCTATAAGCTTTACTATGTGAGGAGTATCCTAAAAATGTTGCTTCATCACTCCTTGCATCAAATTTTCCAAGATTATCTTTTCCATTATTATGCACATAACATTTGCACCAAATGTTCTAAAATAGGTGATTTGGTTTCTTTCCAAAGTAAAGTTCATAAGGAGTTTTATTAATGATAGGTCTCATCATGGCACGATTAATTATGTGACAAGCAGTATTAACAGCTTCAGCCCAAAAGTTCCTTGGAAGTTCACTAGCAATTAACATGGTTCTAGACATTTCCTCCAAAGTTCTATTTTTCCTTTCTACAACACCATTTTGTTGTGGTGTTCTAGGGGCAGAAAAATTATGATCTAGGCCATTATCTCTGCTTAGTCATCAAATTTATAATTTTCGAATTCCTTGCCATGATCTGATCTAATGTGCATTATTTTATGTCCACTTAGGTTTTGAACTCTTTTAGCAAAGACAAGGAACTCATCATAAGTTTCATCTTTACTAGGGAGAAAAATAACCCAAGTGTACCTAGAGTAGTCATCTACAATCACAAGTACATACCTCTTTCCACTTCTGCTTTGAATTCTCATGGGTCCACATAAGTCCATATGAATTAATCTAATGGTTTAGTGGTACTTACAATCGTTTTAGATTTGAAAGAGGATCTTACTTGTTACCTCGTGCACATGCATCACAAACTTGATCAATATGAAATTTTATGGATGGTAATCCTAAAACAAATCTTTTGATCTAAGTTTCTCAAGTAATGAAAAGCTAGCATGTCCTAGACGCTTGTGCCATAGAAGTGAATCATCTTCAATAACACTAAGACAAGTTAAATTGATTTGAGGAACAAGGTCTAGATCCACAATGTATGTGTTCCCTTTCCTTGTTCCTTCCAAGATAACCTTCTTAGTTTTAATGTTGATGATAAGCATTTTTCTTTATCAAATTTTACAGTATTTCCTTTGTCACAGAATTGAGAAATGCTTAATAGATTATGTTTTAGACCTTCAACTAAAAATACATTTTCAATGGAGTGTATGGTGACTTACCACCTTACCCATAGCAACAATGTTACCTTTCTTATTATCACCAAATGTTACACTCCACCTTCATAGGTTGTGAGTGAGAGAAACTTCGTTTTGTCTCCTGTCATGTGCTTGGAACAACCACTATCGAGATACCAGTGTTGTTCCCCCTCACTCCAACCTGCAAAAATCAACTAGTTGTTAGTTGTAAGGAACCCCATCTTTCGTGGGTTCCTGTTCTTGACTAGGATTTGTTTTGACAACCCATTTTTTCTTACTTATTGTCACATTTTTCCCAATCATCTCAGATTTTATTGACATTGATTTATGTAATGACCTACCTTGCCACAATACATACAGAACTTATCACTAGGTAGATCAACATATTTCTTTGTCTTGTTCCTTTTCTTGTAGTTTTCAAAACCAAGACCTTCCTTCCTTTTTGTCGGTTTCTCAATCCACTTAGGAACTTTCATGATTTTGCCTCTGTTCCTTGCGACAACCAGTTCCTTTTTAAGGTTACAGATCTGTTCCTTTAAAATATTTTTCTCTTTATTATTTTTTCAATCTCAGATCTGTATCCTTTCAAAGGGGTTGATCTTATATCAAAGGAACTCAGAACAGGGACAAATTCCTTCAAGTGTGAAATCTCTAAATTAATTAGATAATTTTCATTTTTCAAACTTTCATAACATTCTTTGATTTTTAATTTTTATCAAATAATCAAAAATCTTGTTTCAATCATGTTCTCATTTTCTTAAGCCATTCTATGTGTTCCTTGCAAACTTTAAGGCTTGTTCCGTTTGTTACGTTTTTCACGTTCATCTCTACATTCAAGAATTGCATCATAAAGAAGATCATATATTTCAGCCTAGTTTTACCATCTAGTTCTGACTCAAGTCCATGTTGACTTACCTCAATTTTTCTTCATCTTCTTTTTCGTCAGTGTTTGCCATGAGGCAAAGGTTTGCTGTTTCTTCAGTTGGTTGTTCCTCTTCTTCTTCCGTCTCTGAATCTCCCCAAGCAGCTATCATAGCTTTGCGCACATTTGCCTTAGAGAAAGGTGCTTTTGATTCTTTGTTCCTTTCAGCAAAGCGTTCCTTGTTCCTTTCTTTGGTTTTGTCATTTTCCCAAAGAGGACATTCCTTGATGAAGTGATCTGTACTTCCACATTTATGACAAGCAGCTTTGTTAGAAAATTTCTTAGTTTTACCTTTGAAGTTTCCATTCTTCATGTTCCTGTACATCTTTCGAAATTTTCGAACCATGAGGGCTGCTTCTTCTTCTTCGGAGTCCGAATCATCTTCATCATCTGCTTTGAGAGCAATTGATTTTGATTTGGAGCTTTCACCATATTCAGTATCAAGGTGAAGCTCATGAGTCATAAGTGACCCTGCCAGCTGTTCTAAGTTGAACTTAGTGAAGTCTTTTGTTTCTTGAAGAGCGTGACTTTAGCCATCCATCTGTCCTTAGGAAGACTCCTAAGAACCTTTCGAACCTGTTCCTCAGATGAAATAAACTTTCCAAGAGAAGCCAACTCATTTATAATGTTAGTAAAACGAGTAAACATGTCTCGGATGCTTTCTTTGGATTTCATGCAGAACAGTTCATATTGATTCATAAGTAAATCAATTTTCGATCTTTTAACTTCATTAGTTCCTTCTTGGGTTACTTCTAGTAAATCCCATATTTGCTTTGCGGATTTGCATCCCATGATCCTATTATGTTCATGGGGTCCAAGTCCACAATGCAAAGTTTAATAGCCATGGCATTTACTTCCATTTTTCCAAAATCAGATTTGTCATAATCAGAGAGGGGTTTAGAGTTACCTCATTTTTGTCATTTGTAGTTGTGACTTCGAAATCACCAACTTCAATGACTCTCCATACCTGATAGTTTTCAGCTTGATGAATATCTCCATGCGGTTCTTCCAATAGTTGTAGTACTTCCCATTGAACATAGGAGGCCTTTGAGTGGAATAACCTTCTTCAAGTTTCTCGGTGGTATTCATTGTTCCTTGGATCTTTTCTCAATAGGGTTTCCTATCTTACGTGAGTTCTAGCTCTGATACCAATTGTTATTTCCCTAGGAACACTACAAGAGGGGGGTGAATTGTAGGTGTAGAAATAAACGTAACTTTTTGCGGAAATTAAAACTTAAACGAATAAACAAGCTAAAGGAACACAAGGGATTTTTACGAGGAAAAACTTCTTGGGCCCAACAAGAAGAAACAACCTCGACCACTAGGGATTTTAAACTCAACACTTTCACTAATTAGGCCAAACAACTTGTTACAACCTAATTCTAACTCGAGCCACACCTTGAGTTCCTAAACTCAAGTTCCTGAGCCACTGTTCCCTTAACAGCAGTTCCTCTCAACTTCACTCGAAGTTTTCTCACCATACAAGCTTCACTCAAAGCCTTCTCTCTTACAGAACTTCACTCAAAGTTCCCTTACCCCAAAAACCAAAATACAATTGATCGAAATAAGCTTAGTGGAATTAGAGTAAGAAGGCAAAGAACAAATGGCTATTATGAGAGAATGAAGGCACTGACACTTAATAAGTTAAACTCACTTAATTACTTAGTCAGACACATTTGGAACTTATCTAGACTTCATATTTATAGTGTAATCACAAAGAACGTGGGAGTTAAAACTGATACTGTTAAGTCCATTAACCCATGATGTTCCTTCCCCTAAGGAACACGTTTTACATCATGTCCCATGATCCCATGAACTAAATGAACGTGGATATATTAGCCAACTACTCTAAGTAATAGGAGTTCCTTGAGTTTATCCGAAAATCAGTTTTATAAAACCTTTTATCTTTAAAACTGAATTTTAATCTTTAAGAAAATAATATCTTTTAAAAAATCTTTTAAAACCGGATAATTATTTTCTTTATTTTTCCGAAAAAAAAATCTTTCTTAAAACGATTTTCTTTTTAAAACTGATTTTATCATTTGAAATTAGTAATAAACTAATTTCCTATAATTTAGGCATGACTTACTCATTACATTTAACCGTTTACTTTGCACGCCTAAGTCTAGTTCCTTTATAACTAAGTTCCTTTAACAATTCGTTTAGTGCCACTTAGTTTGTTCCTTAAAAGGAACAAACTCTCATTCTCAAATAGCTCCAGTTCCTTACCATTCTTTCTTTGTTCCTTTACATTGGAACTAGAAAATAAAACGCCTAGCTTCTATACTCTTGATCCAATGCTTGCTCCAGTATCAAATAGAAACTTCTTTACTTAGCCTTTGAAATCCTCTCTTGACTTCTTCATTGACTTCGTATTCTCCCAGTTCCTTCATTGATACCTTAAACACCATACACTTAAATAATCATTAGTTCACTACTTAGTTTGCTTCTTTGTTTCTTTGTCATATCAAAACTAGGTTCAAACTTCTTTGTTCTTCTCATCATTTCATCAAAAACAAAAAACAATAAAAAAAGCTAAATACACAAGAGCTGAAAAACACACAAAATAAAAAATGAATCAATTCATTGACAAACTGAAACAATGTTTCCACCAGATGAAATAAAAACAAATAGAAAAAGTTTCATTTGGTATTTATATGATATTCAGCTGGTATTAGTATTATTTCAATTAGAGTTTCACAGTTTTCAATTGGTCTTTTTATTCTTTCAGTTACCTCTTTAACTTTTTCATTTAAAGAAATGTATTCCACTCAAACTGAAACAATGTTTCCATCAGATGAAAAACTCCAACAATCAAATGAAAACAATAAAATGAAAGGAACTTACTGTCACCATAATCTTTATTTCCTCCTTTCTCCTTATCTCCTTGAAGACCAGCATCAGAATCATCATTATCATCCTGCTGCTTCTTTGTCTCATTATCATCCTGACCATTCTCATCATCATCATCATCATCATCATCATCATCATCATCATCATCATCATCTTTAAGTTGATCATCATCAACATTCCTCGTCTTATCATCTTCCTTTGGTTCTTTCTCATCATCTTCATTCAAAAACAAAAACAAAAAACAAGCTAAATACACAAGAACTGAAACAATGTTTCCACCATATGAAAAAAATGGACCAACTGAAACAATCCAGCAATCAAATGAAAATTTGAATGAAATAAAACAAATAGAAAAAGTTTCATTTGGTATTTATATAATTTTCAGCTGGTATTTATATTATTTCAGTTAGAGTGTCACAGTTTTCAGTTGGTCTTTTTATTCTTTCAATTACCTCTTTAACTTTTTTATTTAAACAAATGTATTCCTCTCAAACTGAAAACAATAATCATTTTTTTCACCAGATTAAAAACTCCAACAATCAAATGAAAAAAATAAAATGAAAGGAACTTACTGTCTCCATAATCTTTATTTCCTCCTTTCTCTTCATCTCCATGAACACCAGCATCCAAATCAGGAACAGTTTCATTTCTTTCCAACTCGAAATGCACATTCCGCTTCACCAACGGTGCAATTGTAGGATCAACTTTGTTTGCGCTCTCTTTCGCCGCCAAATGACGCATGCATATGTCGTCAATTTGATTCAAAAACTCTGGATTAAAAACTTCACTGTCATCTAGAGAAAGACTGTCTTGAGACAGTTTCTCGCCTTCTTCCCGAATGTTTTGTGCAATATCCAAGTTCACTTGACAGAATGCAAACGCATTCCTCTTTAATGTGTGCATGTTCTTCACATATTCCTTCGATTAACAGAGCAAAACAAAGAAACAAACAAATGAATATCATAATGACACAAAACCAATTGAAAGCCAACAGAAACAAAAAAATGGACCAACTGAAACAATCCAACAATCAAATGAAAACTTGAATGAAATAAAAACAAATAGAAATAGTTTCATTTCGTATTTATATAATTTTCAGTATTCTTTCAGTTAGAGTTTAACAGTCTTCAGTTAGAGTTTAAGAGTACAAAAATAATAAAAACATAAGATGAAAGAAACTCACAGGAACATCAAGAGCTTCTATTTCCTCATCAGTCATCAAAGTATGAGGTAGATCCATAACAAGCTGCCTAGTTGAAGGTGATGGACCCTCAAACACCTTTATTGTAGGAGAAGCAGACTTTCTACTAGCAGCACTAACGCTAGGAGCTTTAAACTCAAGTACTCTACTTTCATCTTTCTCCTTGTCTTTTTCACGCTTCACTGGCAGAATAAAATCCATGTTGATCTCAAATTGCTTCACAACACTACTCAAATGCTTATCTTCCTGCCAATAAGTGATAAATGGCTTACTCACATTTGAGAAATCCAGATTACGACACTTGAAGTTGTGAATAACAGCAAGAGCCAGAGCGCTCATGCATCCCCGAAGCTTAAATGTCACTTTTTTCTGTCCCAACTCGTTCTTCCTCATCATTATATTCTGATGACAGTCCAAGATAGCAGTACAAAGACTTCGTAAGACATATCCACACCAATCGTAGCTTCAAATCATAGTTACATCTTTCAAACTCTGGGCACACTTCAGGGCAAGCCCCAATAATCAGCACATGGACAAAGGAGCTTTGACAAGCAAAAAATAACAAACAACTTCTTAAAATCATCCCCACTTTGATGCTTCTTAAACAAATCATCCCAATTTTTTTTTACTAATATATGGCTTCTTAGGATCAGAAACATCAAACAACCTATGACAATCCCTCCTGCACTTACTGCCTCAACCTGACTACCTTTCCTCCTAAAAGCATCATCATCAATAACCTCAATTGGTTTATTTGATACAGGTAAACCCAAAACATCCCTAATGGTAAACTTATTAAAAATTACTTTGCCATTCTTTGTCATAAAGATCATTCCGGAAGCATTGTAATTCAACAACTCCAAATAGAGATTCGAACAGAACTTCTTTATCCTAATATCTAGAAGACTGCCAAAACCAATTTCCCTAATGTCTCTTTGCTACTGATCACTGAGGTTACTAACAATTTCATGTAAATGAGAATAATTTGACAATACATGAAGACTAATAGACTTAATTTCTTGCTCTGTCAATTTCCTAAGAAAAGTGAACAAAAATAAATTAAAAAAAGACAGAAACAATCATATTATATAAAAGGAGAATAATGAAAAAACATACGATTGATCGAAAGTGTCTTTCTCTTCGTCTGGATTAGACCTTGCAAATGTAAACTTCACTGGTGATAAATCAACTTTGCCGTTCTTCTTAGACAATGATTTATCACAGCTGAAATAAAGAAAGTTTAATCAAATAAATAATATCAAAACCAAATGAAAGAAAAAAAACAAAAGCCGAAAAATAATAAGACTAACTGAAACAAAGTAATATAACCAAATGAAAACAGAAGCACTAACTAAGAGGAAAAAAGAACAAAATGAAATAGACAAGCAACAAACTGAAACATAAACAAACAACTGAAACACATAAAAAATCACATGAATCATTAAACAAACCAAATAAACAAATTAAGCAATTCAATAACAATTTGAAAGAATTTACACACCAACTGAAAGAATACAAGAATCAACTGAAAGAATACAAAGATCAACTGAAAACGTCAAAAAATCAAAGAAAAACAAAATCAGAAATACCAAATGAAAGGTAGAAATGTCTAAATGAAAGAAAAACAACATCAACTGAAGACATATGTGAATAATACAAAACAATAATTAAAACACACCCAAAAAAAAATATGTAAATGAAACAAAGACAACATCAATTGAAAAAAAAACCCTAATAAAATGAAAGAAATACAAGAATCAACTGAAAACGTCCAAAAATAAAGAAAAACAAAATCAAAAATACCAAATGAAAGGAGAAATGTCTAAATGAAAGAAAAACAACATCAATTGAAAACTTATGTGAATGATACAAAACAAAAATTGAAACACATACAAAAAAAGAACAAAATCAATAAATGAAACAAAGACAGCATCAACTGAAAAAAAACCCTAATAAAATGAAAGAAAAACAAGAATCAACTGAAAACGTCCAAAAATAAAGAAAAACAAAATTAAAAATACCAAATGAAAGGTTGAAATGTCTAAATGAAAGAAAAACAACATCAACTGAAAACATATGTGAATGATACCTTGGATCATAATCACCATCTTTCACTTTCTTCTTCCCAGCAGTAGACACAACCAAATGTTTTCCTGAAGATGCGTCAGTCTTCACCTTCTTCAACTTCGGGATGCATTATAGTTACAACAACAACACACTAAGATTTGAAAAAAAAAAATGCAGCAAAAATCAAACCAAATTATACCTAGAAACTTCATCTCTGATCCTCTTAACCATATTTGCGATGCAACAGTAATCAATTACGAACCAAAAAACAAAGTAAATTTCAACAGCAGAAAAGCAGAAAAATTAAGAGCAAAACTAGAAATAATGAGAAATTAAGGGAGAAGAAACAATTTTAAAACTAGAAAGAATCAAGCACGAACTACATAAAAAACAGTTTCAAAACCGTCAAAAGATAAAACCTAATAACCGTTAAATTTTTTTTAAAAAGAAACAAATATTAAAAAAACAAGCCCGCGAGCGTTTTGCTGGGCTCAGCCCGTCCGATGGAAAGTATTGGGTCAGACGGTCTGACCCAATACTTTTACTTTTTCTGCACAAACTTTTATATGAGGCGGGCCACACCTTCAACTAATGGTGTGGCCACCACCCCCCTTTCTCTCAAACCACCCCCCCTCTTTCTCTCATTTTTTTTAACTCTTTCTTTTTTCTTTTTTTTTTCACTTTGATGTCTCTCTCATTTTTCCTATTTTTTTGCCTCATTTTCTCTCTCCTCTTATTTCTCCTATTTTTTTAATCTATTTTCTCTCTCCTCTTATTTTCTCTAAAATTTTACCATTAACACATTGATAAATAAGGACGTGACCAGCTAATAATAAATCCAAGCTAGGCCTTATAATGATGTTGTGTCCCTTTAAAAAAAGCCCAAGCGTGAATCCGTTTTCGGATAACCCTATCTGAATGTACGTGTAACCCTTATTATTTGTAACCTTATTTTATGATACGAGGAACCCATTACTTCATAATAAGTAACTATTATTATTTGTACCTTATTTTATCATACGAGTAACCCATTTATTCTACAAGTAACCCTCATATATTTTCAAATGACCCATTATATTATAAAAGTAACCTCATTAGTTAATAAAGTAACCCTAATTACATGTTTGAGTAACCTTATTTATTTGTTCGAGTAACCTCATATGTTCGCAAAAGTAACTCTAATTATATATATAGCTTGAAATGTTTATAGAAAGTAATCATAAGAAAGGTAAAGTAACCCATTAATTAGTTCATAAAAAGTATCCCATTATATATTTAAAGTAATCTATTTATTCATAAAAAGTAAAACGCGTTGCTTTTCAATGCTAAGGTGTTACTTTTAGTGAATTAGAGATTACTTTATCGAATGCTAAGGGGTTATTTTACTGACACTAGGGATTACATTTTATAATGCTAAGGGGTTACTTTTACTGAAAGTATAGGTTACTTTTTGTACCTATAAGGGGGTTATATTTTTTTTGTAAATAGGGGTTACTTTTACTATAAATAGGGATTGCTTTTATTGAAAGTATAAGTTACTTTTTGTAACTGTAAGGGGATTACTTTTACTATAACTAGGGGTTACTTTTACTATAACTAGGGGTTACTTTTTGTAATGTTAAGGAGTTACTTCTACTAAAAGTAGGTGTTACTTTTGTAATTATAAGGGGTTACTTTTATTGAAATTAGGGGTTACTTTTTAATTATAAGGGGTTACTTCTACTAGTAAATAGAAGTTACTTTTTGTAATTATAAGGGATTACTTTGTAATTATAAAGGGTTACTTCTACAGTGAATAGGGGTCACTTTTTATAATTATAAGAGGTTACTTTTACTTGTAAGTGTCACTATAAAAGGTTATTTTACTGAATTAGAGGTTACTTTTTATAATTATAAGAGGTTACTTGTGAGTCTCATCAGATTTTTACAGAGGATTAGATAGAGGTGATCAAACATGGCCCGGCCCGCTGGCCCGGCCCGGCCCGGCCCGTTTTTGGGCCGGGTTTGGGCAGAATTTTTCGGCCCGCGGGCCGGGCCGGGCCCGGCCCGGTCATTTTTTTTTTTGTTTTTGGGCGGGCTTTGGGCAAGCTAAAAACGACTTTTTAGTCTATTTTTTGGCCCGGCCCGTTTTGGCCCGCAAAAAGCCCGCTAAGCCCGGCCCGAAATAGCGGGCTTTGGACACAAAAATTCGGCCCGAATTTAGGCCCGGCCCGGCCAATGGGCAAATTTTTTTGGCCGCGGCCCGGCCCGAACCCGGCCCGGCCCGGCCCGGCCCATGATCACCTCTAGGATTAGATAATCCTATTTTCTTCATCTTCTTCAGCTAGATAAGATCTTCTCTCTCCTTTACTCCATTACTATCTAAAATATCCTTTTTCAGAGGAGAGCGAAAATCATCAACAAAAAAAAAAAAAGAAGTTAAACATCCACTTCCATGGAATCTACACTTCATTTCACACCAATAACTCCATTTTCCCGCCAATTTCCTTCTCTCTCCACCTCAAAACTCAGCAATTGTCCTTCTTCTTCATGGACTGGGTCAATTCTCACCATTAGTCTCTCATCAAGAAATTCTTTCACTGTGAGCTTCTCAATTTTTTGTTAATTTGATTAATTTTATGATTTTGTTTCTCAATTTTCCTAAAATTCGCGCGGACCTCGGCCTATTGAGTCGTCTCATCTCACCGTATCTTATCTCGGCAACCTTGGCCTTGTTCAGTTCAAAGATGTTCGTTTTCTACTTTCTCTCTCCTCACAATTTTTTTCAATTATTCATTATCTTGTTACTGAATTCTGGTTGTTGTACAGTGTATTCGATCAATTTTTGTGTTTTGATTGATCAATTTAGTTATTTTATTTTGTTTGTGGGATACTTTGTAGGGAGGAAGGAGGAACGAAGGAAATGGGCAGAATATGGGATTTGGGGTAGGAGGAGAGAGAAAATAAAAAATGTGAGGGGAAGAGGAATTGGGCGGGGGAGGAAGAGCTATAGTAACGTGGCCGCACGGTTTGGGTTTCGTGTGGCGTGTTGCACAAAAAACGCACTGATTTTTCTGGGTTGCATAAATAAGTAGTCTGACAAAACAATGGCTTATCTATTAATTGAAACGAACATCTCACCCTCTTAGGCTATGTTTAGTTCACCTGAAATTTTCTGATCTGAACTTATCTAATCTGATCTGAACTTATTTTTTCTGATCTGATCTGATCTGATCTGATCTGAACTGATATGATAACAAGATCTTATCTTTTAGATTTTTCTCAATATATAAGAAAAAATATAGTCATGTGGGATCTTGTTTGATTCGTTTAATGAGTCTTTATTAATATTCAATTATTATAATTTTACTAATATGTAATGAAAGATATAGTGATTTTTAAATATAAGCGTTGACTGATCTGATCTGAACTTATTTTTTCTGATCTGATCTGATTAGATCTGAAATAAGCAAAAATAAGGTGAACTGAACATAGCCTTAATATGTCATTTTTTTTATGCTTCTTTATCTTGCTCCATCATAAACTCCTCATATATCGATCCATGTACTCCGATACAATGTCTCCGGAAACATTATTCTCCATGTGCTATGCTGCAACATGATGTTGGAAACTTACTCACTACATGTTATATCTCTCACTCACGTTTTTACCATCCATTCTCTCAATCGCTTTTTTCACTCATCTAATGGCTGAGATATAATGGCAATCAACTTGTTCAGAGCTATGTGGAACTTAAAGTGCAAAATGAAAATTTTGGCATTAGTCACTAGTAGAATAAATGCTTATTGTTGTGGTCATTAAGTAGCCTATTGTGGCGATTTTGGCCGCGCAACAATTAAGGACGCAACAATAGGTAATTAACCTATTGTCGCGGTTTTTGACCGCAACAATAGGATAATATATTACTGTGGTTCACTAGTAGAATAATTGATTATTGCTGTGCTGGTATTGCTGCGGTTTTACCCATACGCAGCAATATAACATGTAAAAATAAAAGGTAAAATAAAATAAAGATATCGCTGCGGTTTTGGCCCAAAACTGCAGCAATATGATTTCAGCGCAAATTTTTTTTAAAAAAGTTGACTTTTTGACTAGACATATCGCTGCGGTTTTTTTAAAAAACCGCAGCAATATATTTAAATAATATTAAAAAGTATTGCTGCGGTTCCTAGCCAAAACTGCAGCATTAGGTTTATTTTTTATTAAAAAAAGTACAACGTATTGTTGTAGTTTTGGCTAGAACCGCAGTAATATCTTGGCCTATTGTTGCGGCTGTTGCCCGAAACCGCAGCAATAGGTCCTGGTACAAGTAAAAATAATTATTTTTTTCGCATTTTGCAATCAAAGTTGAAAGATTAAAACCAGGCAACTAACCCATCCATTATCCACCAAATTCGTAGACGAACTGAAGATGAAATGACATATGAATCTCATTAATATATAAAGATAAAAACGGTAGATACATAAATGATACAAAAGATTAAAAAAGTGAAAAAGCAAAAATAAAAAAAACAACAGTTATAACTAAATGACTAATTACAAAAATATGATAAAAACAAAAAATATATTTAAAAAAAATAAGCTGAAAATAAAAAATAGATCCTAAAACAAAAAATCTACAAAGAGATCTAAAAAATGAAAAAAAGGAAGACAATAGAAATTAATGAAAACGAAACAAAGAAATTCGCGAGGTCGAAAGTGGAGGAGTCATACAGCCACGAGCGAGGTCGAAATTCCCGACCCACGGGTGAGTGTTGATGGTGATGGAGAGGACCGGAGCCACGAGGAGTACACACCTATTGCGAAGGACCGCAGCCACGAGCGCCAATATTGCGAAGAGGGACCGAATTTCGATGAATGAACGAGTGTTGATGGTGTGAGGAACGAACCGGAGATCTGGAGAGATAGAGGAGGAAGGCTGATAGGGTGAGGGAGGAAGCGCCGGTAAGTCTGTTGCGTCGGTGAAGAAACGCTGAAAGTGAATGTGGAAAAGTGAGGGAGGAAGGAGATTTAGAGAGGTTGAGGACTGATGAGAGATAGAGGAGGAAGGAGATCTAGAGAGGGTGAGGAGAGATAATGTGAAAGTGAAAGTGAGGAATGAGGAGGAAGGAAACGGTGCCCTTAGTTTTATTAAACCCTAATGACCCTATTGTTGCGGTTTCTAGAAGGAATCACAGCATTTGATTAAAATAATATTTTTTTAATATATTGCCGCGGTTCTTGCCAGAAACCGCAACAATATGTTTGGTCAAATAGTAAAAAAAATTCAAAAAATTTCCGTTGAAACCATATTGATGCGGGTTTCGGCCAAAACCGCAGCAATATACTTATTTTATATTTTTTCTGTTCTTTTTACGTGATATATTGACTCGTACGGGTAAGACCGCAGCAATAAGCAATTATTCTACTAGTGAGTTTTTTTTTTCCAAGGTTAGCTCTCCACTGATAACTGTTTAGCATCTAAAGAGGCAAGTGTACGACAAAATATTACACTTTAACAAGCTAGAATCTATGGTATATTAAGAGACCTGGTTTATTAAGAAAAAGTAAAACAAAAAAAGTAAATTCGAATTTAAGCTATTGATAATATCAAGTCACAAAGTTGAGATAGTACCCAAATTTTGATAAGTAGTTTGCAGCTCGATTAACTTCTCAAAATATATGAACATATTAGACCAAATTGAATCCTTAATTGAGATATGCATATCTTCAACTATATATGGTGGTAAAATGCCTCTTATTGAGTATATGCATATCATATGACAAGATTTGTTGCTTCCTATGATGATATTTTTTATCTCCAATGTTTTGACATAGATGATGTCATTTTTGAGAGCTAGTACTTGAGCGGTGAGTGCAAAAAAAAAAAAAATTAATTTATAGGAGACTACTTTAATTAGATTTATTTGGAGTTTCGAGACGTATTTCCATGATCGAGCAGTTTGGAGTAGATGATCTATCAAAATGAATATGGGGGGATTTAATAGTTTTTGGAATTCTAAAAGAGATTTTGAATTTTTTCTACTACATATCTCTATTATATAAGCTAAGGGAGGAGGTTTGGTGTCCTCTTTTGAAGTGACTAAAATACCCTTAATGATCTAATTAATGGAATGAAAAAAAATTACAAAAGCAAATCATTTAAAAATCTCATTCCAACTTTGCCATTTAAAACAAGTTTAAAATGGTATATGTATCAAATACTTCAATCAAAAATTAAATGCACAAAATATTTATACCTTATAAAAAAAGATGGCATACATAACATGCACATGAAAAGTCTAAACATTCACTACCTTTGATACTCTTTAATCCAGTTAAACCAACTCATTATTTTTGTTCTTTCTGTTCAATATTCATTCACAAAAAATTAATGTTAACAATCACTCACAACTTTTTTATATTTTTACATTAGCAAATTAATATATCTAAATTCATCTAACTGTTGAATTTTTTACATTTAAGTTTAATCATAAATAAAGTACGAATGGAGTATCTAATAGAATAACAAATTTTAAAATTAACGCACGCATCGCGTGCATATGAAGGCTAGTAATTATATAAAAAAAGTACATTGAACCTATTTACATTATTAATTGCTAACATTGAAAAGGGGAAAGATCAACGACTCCTCAACTAGACCTAAAATCATTCTATTGTTCTTTCAATAAGATGGTAACATGGTCTCATATCGTGAAAATGGGTTTAGTACCCTTGATCAACAACTTGTTAATCAAGGGTATTCGTGAGCCAAGTATCAATAATGAGAAGAGGAAGGATAACATAAATTGTCTTCTTGAAGCCAATGGGTTAGACAATTTCCAAGAGGCGTCCACGAAAGTGTATGGTACATTTCGTAAACTACCAACTAAAGGTAGTCATTGGGCAGCGTAATCGAACTCATCCTTGAACCGACTGACATAAAGATCGGGTCGCAAGATAACCGAGTCTGAACTGGCCCAGAAGCGCATAACTAAATAGTTTCTCACGGGCCAAATTGTTAGGTAAGAAAAAATTGAACCCTAACCCTGAACCGAATCGTGAACCAGACTTAACACTTTAATTGGATCTTGAACTACCTGTACTCAATTCAGAACCGGACCATTGAATCGATGGAGAAAATACACAAAAAATATTCTTAATCCCTGGTCCAATTATCGAAATCACTAGTATATATGACCAATATCATAAATTATTTATTGTAAATACTAATACATATGTAATTAAAGTTTGAATCAAAATGTAATTCCAATTAGGCAAAAAAAAAAGTAAACTGGACTGGTGGGCCAAACCTGAATCAGACCGGGTCGAGCCTTGAACCGGACTGAAACGAAGCCAAACCGCAAGTTTGAAAAACCTAACCCTATACCTAAATCAGACATGACCGATATGCTAACCCGGTTTAATTCAAATTCATAACGAGCTGAACCGACCCGTGACCATGTCTACTACCAATGGAGGAAAGAAGAAAAAGAGGCAAGACTAGTGAATTAATGTTAATCCAAAGACACTCATCTCGATACATCCTCTACAAATATGATCAATTCAAATATTTCAATATAGTCATAGATTCTATAATCACAATAATATTATCTTTGTCATCTTCTTCAAACCTTGCAATTCAAATTAAACAGATTTCTAAACAATACCTTTTACATGCACGAGTTTACAACTAGTTAGCCATTAACATGGACACTTATGCTATTATAACCTTACAATAGTATGAGAAATGGAAAATTTACCAACTCAAAACTTGGATGAATGCCAAAAGACTATTGAATTTGACAGGGTACGATTGTCGGCTCTAGAGCACTCAGAGCATCAGTACTGCACTTATCATAGCTTGTGATGTCAGTAATTTGTTCTCCCTGTATAATTATGCATAAAGTCCGTGATTACTTCCTTTCCACTATAAGGAGAGAGATAATGTATTAAGAAGAACAAGAAAAATTACCTTAGCAAGGTTTCTTAAATAAGTAGTTGCGTAATTCCCTGTCGGAAAGATTGCTTCCATCAAGTCTGCCAACACTAGTTGTGGTTGAGACACAGCACCATCGTACCAATCTATAGAAATAACATAAGAGAATTAAATGTTAGTTCATAATTAATGAAATTTTTTTTTTTAAGAAAAGTTGGTGGATGAGTGCAGTACCACCCCGAATTTCAGTGCATTGCTCATTGTTCGAATCTACATCCCAACAATATGTTAGGGCATTCACTTGTGGTGGCAAATGGCAATGAGCCTTTGGGCCTATTGTCTTATGCACTGTTTACTCTTGTACCCAACTTATGAGCTGGTGTGTCCTGTAAAAGTAGTAACCTAGTAGGGGTTGGTCTTTGGACCAATTGTCTTTTGAAATAAAAAAAAAAAATTTCCCCTTGAAATAAAGAGTCATGCTCTCACCAATTGGTATTATAGGAGATTGTCTACCTTTAATTTTAAAATAGTATTTTGGCTCGAACGATACCCAAGATCAGTTAAATTTATCAAATATATTATTATTCATATATTTCATAATTCATTTTAATAGATTTTCATTTTAAAAAGGTGTTAGAGATAAAAAAAAGTTTATATATCTTTATAGTTATATATAATTATAAGACATTATCATGCTTTATTTTGAAACATTAAACATTTAAATTATAGTGAATTGCCGCCACTAAATGATCAAGATTGATCATGATTTTTCTAGAAATCATGAGTTTGCAAACACTAGTCTTATGTCGATAAGAAGCAAGAAGATTCTACACATTTCTTTAGTGTATGGAGTATTGATCACCGCCGACTTAGCACCACTATAAATAGGTATTGTGATCATATTTTGGGCATCATCCAAAAACTATATAAAAGCCATCCACAAAACCCATCCACATTCTCATGTACACACAATATCCCGCTCCACTATTCACTCTAACTTTCTCCTTTGTGAGTTTGTAACTAACAATTGTGAGAGTTGTAATTTTATCTTTACCCTATTAATTTGGGGTACTTGTACTTTCATAATTTTATATATTGGATTTAGGTGCTCGTCATCTGTGGGTATTTTTTTTACCTCATTTTAGAAGGTTTTTCCCATGTTAAATTTTGTGTGTCCCTTATTGCTTTTCTTGCATTATTTTTCTTACTAATTTCTCAATTTTATTACGTTTCCGCTACGCTCTTATACCTAACAAGTGGTAGCAGAGCTAACGATTTAATATGTCGACTGTCACTAAGTTGGACATCGAGAAATTTGATGACAAGATAAGCTTTAGTATCTGGAGTATCTAGATGAAGGTCGTTCTTACCCAAAATGGATTAAAAAAGGCTTTAGAAGGAAAATCTAAAAAGCTGGCAACAGTGACTAGTGAGAAATGGGATCGAAAGAGATGGATGAGAAAGCAATGTTGGCGATCCAATTATGTATAGCCAAGGAGGTGTTACGCGAGGTCATCCATGAAGATACCATAGTCGGGCTATGGTCAAAGTTGGAATCTCTCTACATGACCAAGAACCTCGCAAATAAACTTTGTCTCAAAGAAAGGTTATACACAATTCGTATGGCGGAAGGTACTTTCATTCAATCTCATCTAAATGAATTTAATTCTATTCTTATAAATATTGAAATTTAGAAATCACGATTGATGATGAGGATCAAGCTGTTTTATTAATTGTGTCCCTACCTCCCTCTTACAAGCACTTTAAGGAAATTATGTTATATGGTAATAATGATACTTTATCTTTTGAAGATGTTAAATCTAATTTACTCTCAAAAGAAAAATTTGACCTTGAAGTGCATACCAATGATAAAGCTGAAGGTTTAAATGTAAGAGGGAGATCACAAGAAAGAGGAAGTACCCATAAAAAGAAATTTAGATCTAAATCAAGGGGATATAAATCAAACATAGCTTGTCGTTATTGTAAGAAGTCAGGGCATGAAATTTCTGAGTGTTATAAGTTGAAAAATAAAAAAGAGAAAGAAGAAAAATCTAAACAACCTCAAAAATCCGCTAAATCCAGTTTTATTGAAACTGACTCTAAAGGAGACTTGGTATTACTGGTAACTTCTGAAAAGAAGGGTCTTCATGAATGGATTCTTTATTCTGGTTGCACCTATCATATGTGTGGTTTACCACTTATGAATCTGTTGATTGTGGTACTGTCTTAATGAGAAACGATACTCCCTGCAAGGCTATTGGAATAGGTTCAATCAAAATCAAGACTCATGATAGCGTTTTCAGGACTTTAACTAAAGTTCGTCATATTCCTGACTCAAAATTCTTCTCAACTCAAGGTGGAGTTATGAAGGTTACTAAAAGTGCCCTCATTGTCAATGAAAACCTGTAGATATGGTAGTCTGTATGTCTTGCAGGGACATACAATGACATGTTCAGTAACTGTTTTATCCTCACTCTCTGATTCTGATTTCACTCAGTTGCGGCATATGCGCCTTGGCCACATGAGTGAGAAAGGTATGGACATCCTCAGCAAGTGTGGTCTTCTTACACCTGGTACTGGTAAGCTGAAATTTTGTGAGCATTGTGTTTATGAGAAACAAAAGAAAGTAAGTTTCTCTACAACTCCTCACAGTACCGAAGCTATTTTTGATTATATTCATTCTGATTTATGGGACCTTCAAGAGTCACATCTTATTGTGGAAAACGTTATATGATGACCATTATTGATGACTTTTCTCGTAAAGTATGGACCCATTTCTTAAGAAAGAAAAATGATGCCTTCCCTACTTTCAAAAAGTGGAAGGCTCTTGTTGAGAATCAGACTGGCAGAAAAGTCAAGAAGCTCAGGACTGATCGCGGCTTGGAGTTTTGTGATTGTGAATTTAAAGAGTTCTGCGTACAAGCCGGTATTTCTAGACACAAAACATTACTCGGCAAGGCTCAACAGAATGGTGTAGCAGATGGTATGAAGTATAAACATAACTCTTCTCGAGAGAGCTCGTTGTATGCTCTCTAATGCTGGATTGTGGCATCGCCGTGACTTGTGGACAGAAGCTGTCTCCATGGCTGCTTATATTGTCAACCGTTCTCCACTCTCTTCTATTGACTTCAAAATTGCAGAGGAAGTATGGTCAGGAATAGCTGTTGACTATTCTTCTCTTAAAGTATTTGGTTGTACCGCTTATGCTCCTATCAATGATGGGAAATTTGCTTCAAGAGCTGTGAAATGAATTTTCATTGGTTATTCATCTGAATCTAAAGGTTATAGATTATGGTGTAAGTCTTGAGTCAAAGAAAATTATTCTTAGTCGAGACGTCACTTTCAATGAAAATGCTATGTTGAAATCCCCTGGATTGGAGTCCTCTATTTCTTCTAACACAGGTGACAAAGATGGTGAGAAGGTGGAGTTAGAGACAAGTAGCCAGTCTCCTATTGTTGATGTTGGATCTTCCTTAGGCTCACAATCCATTAATCAAGAACATGATGATGATTATGTTCCAATCATCACTGATTCGAGGCAGCTACAACAACCTGATTATAATCTCGCAAGAGATCGTCCGAGAACGCGACAAAAGAGATCTGCGAGATATCCAGAAGAGGAGTAAGTGGTTGCCTACGCTCTCACACTAGGTGAAGAAACTCTAGTTGGGGTCGAGCCATCTACTTATTCTGAAGCCATCTCGGATCCAAATTCACCTAATTGGCTCGTGGCTAATGAGGACATTGAAAGTCTCCACAAGAATGGCACTTGGGATCTGGTAAAGCTACCTAAAGGCCAAAAGGTGCTTACATATAGATGGATTTACAAGCAAAAGGAAGGAATTCCCGAGTCAAAACTGCAAGATAGAAGGCACACCTTATTGTTAAACACTGCAATAAAATAGAAGCTATTGACTTTAATGGAATTTTCTCTTCTATTGTACCTCATACCTCTATTAGAGTCCTTCTTGCATTAGTTGCTATGTTTGACATGGACTTAGAGCAACTCGATGTCAAAACTGCTTTTCTTCACGGAGATCTTGAAGAAGAGATATACATGAAGCAACCCGAGGGATTTGTTGTTCCTAGAAAGGAAAACCATGTATGTCGCTTGAATAAATCCTTATATGGCCTCAAACAAGCTCTCAGATACTGGTACAAGAAATTTGACTCTTTCATGATTGGACATGGCTACACACGCAGTCAATATGATCACTGTGTTTATTTCCAGCAGTTTGATGGAGTATATGTCTATGTGTTGTTCTATGTGGATGACATGGTGATAGCATCTTGTGATAAGTATCTAATCAACAACTTGAAGTCTCAACTCAGTAAGGAGTTTGAGATGAAGGATCTTGGCACAACAAAGAAAATTCTTGGCATGGAGATACATCGATATCGACAAGCCAGGAAATTATACTTATCACAGAAGAATTATATCAAGAAAATCCTTGATGAATTCGGCATGAATAACTGTAAGTTTGTCTCCTCTTGCTGCTCATTTTAAATTATCATCTACTTCTTGTCCACAATAAGAGGACGAAAAAGAAAAAAATGTCTAGCATTCCCTATGCTAGTGCAGTTGGTAGTCTCATGTATGCCATGGTCTGCACTAGACCTGATCTTACATATGTCGTTAGCATGGTGAGTCGGTATATGCACAACCCCGAAAAAGATCATTGGAATACCGTTAAATGGATATTCCGTTACCTAAAAGGTACCATAGATCTGAGTTGGTCTTTGATAGGACCCTAACATCTTTAAGTATGTCGTTGGGTTCGTTGACTCTGACTATGGTGGTGATCTTGACCGTCGAAAGTCACTTTCAAGTTATATCTTCACTCTATGTTCTGGTGCAATAAGTTGGAAGGCTTCTTTACTGTCTAAGGCTGCTCTCTCTACAACAAAATCAGAATATGTTGCAGCTATTTAAGGTATAAAGGAGGGTACATGGCTGTGAGACCTTGTTATAGATCTTGGAGTTCCACAAGGTGTTACCACTATGTTCTCATATAGCCAAAGTGCTATCTTTCTCACCATAAAGGATGCATATCACTCCAAGACTAAACACATTTCAGTTAAATACCAATATGTCAGAGATACAATTGCTGAAGGTAAAATTATAGCAAAAAAGGTTCAACTTTAGATAATCCAGCAGATATGCTTATAAGGCCACTTCCTACCACTGAGTTCAATCATTGCTTAGACTTAGTGGGCATTCATGCTTACTAGGTCAGCTGGGACTCAGAAGATGAGTGGCTTATGAAATTTGTTCCAAGGTGGAAATTGTTGGGTTATGGCCCAAATTTCAAGCCCAAAGCCAAAGAGAAATAATTCTCACTTGCCACTACTACATGATCAAGATTGATCATGATTTTTCTAGAAATCATGAGTTTGCAAACACTAGTCTTATGTCGATAAGAAGCAAGAAGATTCTACACATTTCTTTAGTGTATGGAGTATTGATCACCGCCGACTTAGCACCACTATAAATAGGTATTGTGATCATATTTTGGGCATCATCCAAAAACTATATAAAAGCCATCCACAAAACCCATCCACATTCTCATGTACACACAATATCCCGCTCCACTATTCACTCTAACTTTTTCCTTTGTGAGTTTGTAACTAACAATTGTGAGAGTTGTAATTTTATCTTTACCCTATTAATTTGGGGTACTTGTACTTTCATAATTTTATATATTGGATTTTGGTGCTAGCTCGTCGTCTGTGAGTTTTTTTTACCTTATTTTAGAGGGTTTTTCCCACGTTAAATTTTGTGTATCTCTTATTGCTTTTCTTGCATTATTTTTCTTATTAATTTATCAATTTTATTACGTTTTCGCTACGCTCTTATACCTAACAAAGAGATAATAATGAGTAAGTGATTTCACCAAACATCTTTTAAGATACGTTCTTAATAGTACCAATTTGCTAAAGCAGCCGGCACAAACAGTAAACACTATCACTCGATCATATTAGTGAAGTTAGCCCGCTAATAACTATTTCCCGGATAAGAAATTTAGTCCCCCTTTCCCCTTATAACTTTCTTTTGCTTATCTTCCAACTTTTTTTTTCCCTATTTAGTACAAATAAATTCCATTATGCTAATGAATGTACTATGTTACGCAACAAATTCAAGACTTCGACATTTTAGGACCAAAATGAAGGAAGATCACAAAGTCCCCTTCTTAATTCATATTGGTACATACATACATACAATTACATTGAGAGCCAATAAAGGAAGTAGAAGAGTAATGATGTATGCTCACCAAGTGAAGTGTTATTCTGAATTTTCTTGTCATATCTCCATACACTTTCGTTTGTTAAAAAAGCAAAGCAAGATTGATCCTCTACTCCAACATTTTCGAGGAATGTAGTAATGTTGTATGCAACTGGGTCCAACGTGTATGTTTCATCAATCACCACATCCACCGACTACAATAGAGGATATAGAAGAAGTGAATATATGAAGTATAAAACAGGAAAAAACACAAATTAGAAACATGAAATTGGGTTGCATAAGATGCAATCAAACAGCTTGAATTTTGTCACTCGAACTAACAATAGACATATCAAACTAACCCTAAGTTGGAGTATGATATTATAGGTTTTTGTCAAAAAGTACCTAATAAAACACAAGTTTTGTAGGGAAGTACCTAATAATTTTTTTTATCTAAAAAGACCTCTTAAAATACTTTCGGAACAATCATTTAATGAATTTCAGGCCAAAACACCAAATTCTGGTGTTAACTGTAGATGAGCTTTGAGCAGTGAGCAGTAAGACAGAAAGAATTGAAAGAGTCGATTGGAGTTAAAAACGTCAATGTTGGAATTTGGTGTTTTGGCCTGAAATTCATAAAATGGTGTTATTAACAATCGGAATATTTTAATAGGTCATTTTAGATAATTCTTTTTTAATTAGGTCTGCTACAAAACTTGTGTTTTATTAGGTACTTTCTGACAAAAAATCCGATATTATATAACAAATGTTACAGCAGAGTGATATTTCAGAATAATTGAAGGATAAACTCACACATAAGATAGCATGAAGTTGGTCCAAATCATCAGGAATTGATATGTTGTAGGTTATTTTGTTGATGGAGGTATCGATATTCTCTCCACCTGCATCTTGCACAAACTGCACCAAGTTCTTAATATGCATTCCTCAAGTTTTAAAACATTTAAAAGCAGTGAAACAAATCATAGACGAACATGATTAAGGAATCGACTCAAGCCATGAAGAAAGGGAAAAACATTAACCATAAATCAGTGGAAAAAAGCACTCCTTCCGGACTTAGCAGTCACATTATTCTGACCAGAAAAATTATTAGGTGTTCACTTGTGCATCTAGTGTTATATATACTCAAAGGCCTTATTTCACAACTCGTTCGTCAATTGGATGGCTCCAATGAATAAATCAAACGAACAACGATAAGTCTTGAGTACAACTACCTCTAGTTGTCGCAGAAAAGTGGAAAAGATTTGTTTCAGACCACTCATATAGAACTAAGGATGTGACATGATATTACAAAGAGACTAATAACTTTTTGTTTGTCAACTTCTATTCTCTTCCTACTACTTAATATTACTAACATATAAAGACATCTTGATGAAGCATTTCAGATAAAAATGGAAAGCATCATATATATAAGACTAAATTCTTAATGGTATTAGTTGAAATTGGTACTCATGGAAGTTCTAACCGTGTTTTGTCATTTAAAATACGGTCAAAGAAAAGAAAATTATACTTCTAATATTGCTTGTTTTCTGCATAATCCTATATCTTTCATCCAATTAAAGTGGATCCAAACTGCTAATTTATATAGACAACACTTCATATGCTCATTGTACTAGGTTCCAGTTTTGGTTCGCCGAAAACATAAATACAAGATACCTTCGCTTTGTAGGCTTCTGTTGTGAAGGACCATATACCCTGGAGCACAAGAAGCACAAATATTACAAATTCAATTACATAATAATATGGTTCAGTTTGATATGGGAATGATCGGACTCGTTTGTATTAATAACTTTTGATGTCTCCAAACTTTGACCGCAAGCACTGTTGTAGCATATTGATGGATGCAAAAGACAATTGATTACTTCAAATATTAGGAAAACCTACACTGACACTCCTATAATTTGATAATTTCTATTTGAAGGTTAATAAGCATTACTCATTCAACATGCACACTTACATCTTCATAATACATCCAAGCAACAACAGGTTTGAAGGATGATGCTCTGCTTGTTGATATATTGGCCAAGCACAGGTAATTTTGCTTAACCTGCAAAAAAGAAAGTATAATTAAATTAATATACTTCACAAAAACGTCTCTATGCTGGTATCGCGATTCGCGAATTATGATCAACATTAGCCTAATTATACAAATCTTACTGCATCATAAATAGAGTTTGCTCTGAATTCCAAGTTTGCAAACACTGCGATGTACTTGATCCACTCTGCACGCTACCAATTAACATTCAGATGTTTAGAAGTGCTAACTTTTATATAACGACGAGGAAGAACTCCTATGAATGACACTTGAAAACAAAAAAGTTAATAGAAATAGATGTGGAAATATTGGCCAAACCTGAAGAGGGTAATCTTCAGAAGATGGTAGAAATGTAGCAATATTGCAGGTTTGTGGTTGATCCGTTGAACTAGTAAAGTAAGCAGAAAACTGAGAAAGTTGTTCTGTTTCATTCTTGTTTACAATTGTAAGTTCACCTCCTTCGTATAACTTCAACAAACACTCAGATGCCATGTCATTCGACGTGATACCCTTACAAGTCCCAAGCAAACCTAGAAGCTGCTAAGAAGATATGATTAGTTATCAAGTGCAAAAAAAAAAAAAATCCATTATTTTCATGTTATCTTTGTAGAATCATAGAATATATTAGATACAAAGGGTTGGAAGTTGGAACAATGTATCTCTTTTCTTCATCAATGATCTCTTAGGACCATTGTTTTTTCTAAGAGAACATGCCCATATAAACAAGGGCTTGGGATGCATCTTCTTCACCTTGAAAAAAAGTATTGGGTCTATAAGCTTACTAGAATAATTTCAATAAGTTTTGATATGTTCTTTAAAAGTACTAGCATTGGTTGGTAAGCCTATAATATCTCTTTCCCTTCCTCTTCCTTCACCTCATCTTCTCTTTCATCCACCTCACTCTCCGCTAGGAATGACAATGGGTACGGTCTGGATAGGGTATGGCTAGACCCTTACCGCCTTAGTGCCTTACCTATACCCTAATTTTTGAATGTAGATTCATACCCTATCCATACCCATAGGGAATTTTTTTTAGATACCCGTAGGGTCAGATAAGGTACGGGTAGGGTCTAGGGTCCATAATGGGTGAAAGACAAAAACAAAACTCCGCTTATATCTTCACGTGCATATATTAATTGTTAAGCACTATTCAACATACAAAGTTGTCAATGAGCACATAAAATATCATATTACATAAGAATACATAATTTTTCCACATTCCAAAAGTCTCATACATCGCAATATTAATAAAAAGATAGTTTAGAGCGAGAGAGTGAGATGTTGGTAAGTTGAGATTGTGAGAGTATGACTAAGCTAATGAATTGAAGGTTTTTATTTTGATCAGAAGGGTTTCTTATATCTATTATTATATATATTAAATATATTTATTTATTTTAAATTTAAAAATATATATAAAAAAATATTTTAGTTTGGGTAAGTTTATGTATAGTGTCTGGGTATTTGAGAAGTAAAACCTAACACTATCCTTACCTGATAATATCAAGACCCATACCCTATCTTTATCCATTAGATTCAAAAAATTAATTACCTTTCAATTAGGATAGGGACTAGACGAATTCGATTGTGAACCCATTACCATCTCTACTTTCGGCTAACTCTATTTCTTATCCTTTTCAATTAATTTTTACTACCCACGTTGCTAAGCTTGCCCATCAATCTCTCCTATTTTTTTTTTATCCTCACAAATGTTTATACTTCCTCCGTAACAAAATAGATGTTACATTTTCAAAAACACACTTATCTGGGCAATTTTTTTAAGATGAGAGAGATAAAGAGAAAGAAAGAAAGGAACACATGTCATAGGAGAGAGATAGAGAGAGATTATTGCCTAAAAAGAAAATGTAATATCTATTTTTTACAACCATATTTAGAAAGTGTAATATTTTTTTTTGTTACGGAGGAAGTACTATTAAACCCCACATGTGGGCCCATGCCACATGTCATTTTTCCATTTCTTTTTGAGTTTGGGAGGTGCCTAGGTTTTAGAGTTTCCCCAATTATAGGCAAGGTTTCCACAATGGTGTGCAAGCCCAAGTAGAGGGGAGAGTGAAATGGGGAGCCCAACGATCATGTTGTTTTAACTTTTACAGTCCGTTTGGTAGTCGTTAATGAATTGCGGTAATGGGAATGAATTTTAAGTGTAATTTTATTAGGGAAGCAACCTTAAAATCTCCATGGGGAGGCATTTTTTCTCCATGGACAAGCAATCTCACCCCTAAACTTGTGTTTTTGTCTCCAATGGGAAGCAATTTTCATTACCACCCTACAAGGTGGTATTGGATGGGAATGAAAATTCAAGAAGGAAAGTGGACACTTTAGGATAAATTAGCATTACCATGGTAATGGACAATGATATATTTAACAAATTTACACATAAATTCATTCCCATTACCACCATTTATGACTAACTACCAAACGAGCCGTTAAGGGTAATCTGTAAGACATTTGTTTATCGTCAATAAGTCTTTAGAAAAGAAAACTCATATATATAATTGGATATCATATAGGGACTATCGAAAAGGCAGCTAGAATGGCTTATCAGATATTAGGTTTTCCCGTCACGGCTTCAAATTTAAGATCGCGAGTTTAGAGGTGAGAGTACAACTACGGTTACGATGGATTAACCTTGTTCATTGTTGGCTTCTACTAAAGAATGATTCATAATTCTTATTATTTATGCTAATAACCACACAATTGTTGATTCAAACATCCTATATTCTTTAGTCTAAATTGGTTAATTAATACAAAAGGACTTTTTTTTTTTTGACATGGACAAAAGGACTACTTCATGAACGCTAAAAGCCTAAAACACACGTAGCTGGCCAGTGTTCAGGACATATGCAATTATCAAAACTCAAAAGCATACACAAGTTTGCAGAAAGGCCCATGAAATGATCCTTACCTCAAGGAAAGAAACTGCAAGAAATTACACAAAACATTAGATGCTTCACCAGATGTTTGACAAACCAACTACAACTACAAGGAAAAGAAATCCCAAGAGCAGAAACTTGTTATGTTTTACCTGGGAAGCCTGGAAATGTATCAGTATCAAGTGAGTAATTCGACAATGGAACTACGAAGGATTTCATCCTACTTGTGCAGTATCTTGTCCTCCCTGCCATTCTTGACTTATTCTGTCAATAGCAACCCCGTTATATATCTTATAAATATATTGGCCCACATTTTCTAAAAGCAACACAAAATAATCATTGGTAGCTTATACTATGCACCAAAAAGAACTAAGTAGAACTCTACAATACATACGGGATACGGCTAGTGGCTAGAAATCAAAATGAATTTTCTACACCTATAGGACCACGATAAATTTATAAGAGATAAATTTGATAAAAAAATCAAGGAAAAATTAAAACCGATTGTGGCGATTTGTTTGGTAAGATCTCAACTTTTGATTATTTAAGAGCTTTTCCGATTTTATAGACCTCTCTGCAAAGCGATAATCATCTAAGTTAAGGATTTGTTCTCTTTGACATAAAATAGTTGAACTGAACTGAACTAAAGTGAACTGAATTGAGCTGAACTGAACTGAATTAAATTCAACGCAATAAATATATAAATAATATTTAAACAATAATAATATGAATATTAAATAATAATGATAATGATAAGTAATAATAATGAATAATAATAATAATAGTATTTTGGATATTTTTAAATGATAGTTATGAATAAATAATATTAATAATCATAGATTAATAATAATAATTAATGATAATCATGATAATTAATAATTATTATTTTATATTATTTATATTAATATATTAATACTTGATGATGGTTATATAATAACAATAATTTATAAGAAATAAATTAATATTACTATTTTAATAATTAGATTTAATAATATAATAATATTTAGTAATAAAAAATAATGATTGGGTCGGACCGCGTAAAATTGCATCATAAAACGTTTTGACGCGATTTGATTGATTTACGGGCTAAAAATGTGGGTTTATTTGTTCCTTTTAATAATAATAGTAATAATAATGAATAAAGCTATTGTTGCAACGGAAGCGATTATCAAAGCAATAAACTCAAAAAAGCGAATAAAGAACACACAAGATTTAACGAGGTTCACTATCAATTTGATAGCTACGTCCTCAAGGCAGGGGAAAAGATTGTTTCACTATGAACGAGATGATTACAAGTACAATAGGCAAGATTCAATTCAATTGAATCTCAAAGACTCTCTCTAATCTCCTCTATTGTATTTCTCTCTAATCTCTCTCTCTAATTTTGTGGTAAAAACGAAGCATACAATTAGGGCACTATTTATACCCTCATTAAACAAAAATCGGAGAAAATCCGCATTCCCGATAGGTGCGGGCGCACCACCTTTTGGTGCGGGCGCACCGGCTTCTGGTGCGGGCGCACCAGACAAATGTGCGGGCGCACCATTTGCTTCTGCCTCAACAACTGAAAATCCGTCGTGACGAGTGTGAGGGCGCACCCCTCCCTGGTGCGGGGCACCTGACCTGGTGCGGGCGCACCTTTACTTGGTGCGGGCGCACCACTCGCGCTGATCGCAAGTCACTCGTTTCACAAATCTCCACCTTGACTTGCATCTACCACACAACTCCACCTCAAAACAATCAACCAAACATGTATCTCTTCAACAGTACTCGAGATACACTTTCCCCTCCTGCAGTTGCATCTTTAACCCGATGCCGGGCTTGCCCTCTTTATCCTGGGCGGGGATTGCCTCCACCTTGAGGCACAACCTCTCACAAGATCAAATGTGACTATCAACGTTCAACAAGTCCAAGCAATGTTTGAACTTGCGAACTGGAACTGGCTTGGTGAACATATCAGCTGGGTTGTCTGCAGTCCCAACTTTCTTCACCACTATTCTCTTCTCACTCCTCAGAAAATGGTACCTTACATCAATGTGTTTAGTCCTATCATGGTGCACCTGATCCTTAGCAAGACAAATAGCACTCAAGCTATCACAATACACAATAGCACGATCATGGTGAAGACCCAGATCACTAACCAAACCACGTAACCATATACCCTCCTTTGCTGCAGCAGTCAAAGCCATGTACTCAGCCTCCGTAGTAGACAAAGTCACTGAAGACTGCAAAGTAGCCTTCCAACTAACCACAGAACCTCCTAGAGTGTATACATACCCAGTCATCGATCTTCTAGTGTCTATATCACCTGCATAGTCCGAATCAGAATATCCGGTCACCAAACACTCAGTATCATTCCCATAAATGAGACCCACATCTGCCGTTTCTCTCAAGTAGCGGAAAATCCGCTTCACTGCCTGCCAGTGTTCCTTCCCTGGTTGAGTCATAAACCTGCTCACAACACTAACAGCATGTGCTAAGTCTGGCCTAGTGCAAACCATAGCATACATCAGACTACCAACAGCACTAGCATACGGAACCTTAGACATATACTCTTTTTCCTCATCAGATTGAGGAGAAAGCACAGCAGAAAGACGAGCATTTGCAGCAGCAGGAGTATCAATAGATTTCGCAGTACTCATACCAAACCTGTCAAGTACCTTCAAGATATAACTTTTCTGAGAAAGGAAAAGTTTCTTCCGTCCATGATCCCTATAGATCTCCATGCCAAGAATCTTCTTTGCTGCTCCCAAATCTTTCATGTCAAACTCGGAACTCAGAAGCTTCTTCAACTTCACCACGTCTGACTTCTTCTTTGCTGCAATAAGCATGTCATCAACATATAACAATAAGTAAATATATGAACCGTCCTCCACCTTGCTATGATAAACACAGCAATCATATGGACTCCTGTCAAAACCATGCTCAACCATGAAGCTGTCAAACCTCTTGTACCACTGTCTAGGTGACTGCTTAAGTCCATACAAGGACTTCTTCAGACTGCAAGCAAACTTCTCTTTTCCTGGAACAACGAACCCCTCTGGTTGACTCATCAGAATATCCTCCTCCAACTCCCCATGTAGGAAAGCTGTTTTCACATCTAACTGCTCAAGTTCCAGATCAAAATGTGCTACCATTGCTAATAACACTCTAATAGAAGTATGACGAACCACTGGCGAGAAAATCTCATTGTAGTCGACCCCTTCCCTCTGACTGAACCCTTTTGCAACTAGCCTGGCTTTATATCTGACACTTTCACCCTCTGAAGTTCCCTCTTTCCTCTTGAAAACCCACTTGCAACCAACCACCTTACGACCCTGTGGTATCCTCACTAGTTCCCATGTCTGGTTCTTGTGAAGAGACTCCATCTCCTCACTCATAAGCAACTAACCACTTAGCTGATTCGTTACTAGAAACTGCTTCCTTGTAGGACATTGGCTCTGGTGACTCAATATCTTCAGCTACATGTAATGCATAACCAATCATCTCCTCTACACAGCAGTTTCGGCCAGGAACATTCCTGCCCTCTATCTGTTCAATCAGTCTCTGCGGCTTCTTCCTAGGTCGTTTCTGACCTAGGAAGTTCCCTCTTTCCTCTTGAAAACCCACTTGCAACCAACCACCTTACGACCCTGTGGTATCCTCACTAGTTCCCATGTCTGGTTCTTGTGAAGAGACTCCATCTCCTCACTCATAGCAACTAACCACTTAGCTGATTCGTTACTAGAAACTGCTTCCTTGTAGGACATTGGCTCAGGTGACTCAATATCTTCAGCTACATGTAATGCATAACCAATCATCTCCTCTACACAGCAGTTTCGGCCAGGAACATTCCTGCCCTCTATCTGTTCAATCAGTCTCTGCGTCTTCTTCCTAGGTCGTTTCTGACCTTCAACAACAGTTTCCTCATGATCAGACTCAACATCAGCTGTTTCATCAACAACAGCTACATCCCTCTGACTAGTCTCCACAATGGGAGAACTCACTGGACCTCATTATCCTTCCCCTGAGTTCGAACCTGTGGAGTAGGGTCTGGAGCAACTACTTGCTCAGATCCTTCATCTGTGCTCTCATCAGTATCACCTGCAGGTTTGTTAGCAGATACAAACATAGTGTTTTCATCAAAAGTAACATCTCTACTAAGTATAACACGCCCTTCTGATGGGGACCAAATCCTGTAACCCTTCACACCATCTCCATACCCAAAAAACAACCCTTCTTAGCCCTTGGTTCAAGTTTACCCTCATTCACATGATAATAGACCATACAACCAAAAACACGCAAACCAGAATACTCAGCACTTCTCCCAGACCATACCTCATAAGGTACCTTGCAGTCAATACCTGTATGAGGACCACGGTTTATCAGATAACATGCCGTTTTCACGGCTTCACTCCAGTACTTCCTAGTCAACCCTGCATTAGAAAGCATGCATCGAACTCTCTCTAGCAAAGTCTGGTTCATGCGCTCTGCAACACCATTCTGCTGTGGTGTTTTCCTGACAGTGCGATGTCTCACTATCCCTGCGTCCCTGCAAAGCTCATTGAACTCATCATTAACAAATTCTAAACCATTATCCGTACGTAGCCTCTTAACCTTCTTTCCTGTCTGATTTTCCACTAAGACTTTCCATTGCACAAAAGTCTTAAAAGCCTCTCCTTTATGCTTTAAACAATAAAGCCAACAGTACCTGGAGAAATCATCAATAAAAGTCACAAAATAACTGAATCCTCCTATACCTTCTACCCGAGCAGGCCCCCAGCAATCTGAGTGAATATAATCCAGCGTCGCCTTAGTTATGTGCAGCCCCTTCCCAAACTTAGTCCTGTGTTGCTTACCCAACACACAGTGCTCACAAAACTCAAGGTTCTTCACCTTGTGGCCACAAAGAAGGTTCATCTTGGATAATATCTGCATCCCTCGCTCACCCATATGCCCAAGTCGTCTATGCCACAACTTAGTCATCTCCTCAGAACTTGTAGATGCAACATTAGCAGAACCAGTCAGAGTAGTACCTTGAACACATACAGAGTACCCAACTTAGTGCTCTTAAGCCACCTTCGAACCTTTCCACACACATAGTTCCCCATCCGAGCCAGAAAAAGTAAACCCTCCTTCATCTAAGACACCCAGAGAAATCAGATTTTTCTTTAACTGTGGAACATGTCTAACATTCATCAATGTACGAATCTCACCCCCCAAAGTCTTATCTTGATGGAACCCCTCCTACAACCTTACAAGCAGCATCATTACCCATAGTAACATTACCACCATCACAAGACTCATAAGAAGTAAACCAATCACGATTTGGACACATATGGTAAGAACACCCCGAATCTAAAATCCAACGATCAGACGGACTAGGCATATCAACAGCAGCTAATGCTAGGTCCTCTTCGGAGTCATATTTCGTATCCTGTTGTGCAATGTTAGCATTGGAAGCTTTAGGATTCTTGGGACATTTATTCTTCCAATGGCCAGGTTCTTTGCAATAGTGACAGACATTCCTAGGATTGGTCTCTTTACCCTTAGAATTTTTCTTCTTCTTAGGACCCTTCCCCTTAGCCGAGTTCACCACCAACCCAGCCCCTGAATCTCCACCACTCTCAGTCGTTGCCGCCTTCTGGCGCAACTCCCTAGTAAAAAGTGCTGACTTCACCTCCTCTAGGGTCACAGTCTCTCTCCCAACAACAAATGACTCAACAAAGTTCTCATATGAATGTGGAAGTGAAACAAGCAAAATCAAAGCAGCATCTTCATCCTCAATCTTAACATCTATATTACGCAAATCAAGTAAAATAGTATTAAGTTGATCTAAATGATCTCTTAGAGACGTACCTCCTTGCATACGCAAGGCAAACAGCCGTTGCTTCAAAAGCAACTTGTTGGTGAGTGACTTCGTCATGTAGAGACTCTCCAACTTCGCCCACAGACCTGCCGCAGTGATCTCATCTGCAACCTCTGTGATCACATCGTCTGCCAAGCACAGCAAAATCGTGGAGTGAGCCTTCTCCTCCATCGCCTCAATTCGGCCTCACTAGGGCCTCAGCCGCTCCACTCTTGTCACTCTTGACAAGAGGTTTCCAGATGCCTTGTTGCTTCAACAAAGCGCGCATCTTTATCTGCCATAGCCCAAAACTGTTCCCCCCGTAAACTTATCAATCTTTGAGTTCATCGTATTCATCTTCCCAAAACCCTAACGTGATTTTAATCTCAAGCTCTAGATACCAAGTTTGTTGCAACGGAAGCGATTATCAAAGCAATAAACTCAAGAAAGCGAATAAAGAACACACAAGATTTAACGAGGTTCACTATCAATTTGATAGCTACGTCCTCAAGGCAGGGGAAAAGATTGTTTCACTATGAACGAGATGATTACAAGTACAATAGGCAAGATTCAATTCAATTGAATCTCAAAGACTCTCTCTAATCTCCTCTATTGTTTTCTCTCTAATCTCTCTCTCTAATTTGTGGTAAAAACAAGCTACAATTAGGGCACTATTTATACCCTCATTAAACAAAAACCGGAGAAAATCCGTTCCCGATAGGTGCGGGCGCACCACTTTTGGTGGGCGCACCGCTTCTGGTGCGGGGCGCACCTTTGCTTCTGCCTCAACACTGAAAATCCGTCGTGACGAGTGTGCGGGCGCACCCCTCCCTGGTGCGGGCGCACCTGACCTGGTGCGGGCGCACCTTTACTTGGTGCGGGCGCACCACTCGCGCTGATCGCAAGTCACTCGTTTCACAGCTATAATAAACAAAATAATATATAAAAATAATAATAATAATAATACTTAATAATAATGATATAAAAATAAATAATAATAATAATAATAAGAGTAATTAGTAAAATACATTAGACCAACATAATAATAATATTTAATAAAATAATTATAAAAGAATGGAGCTACACTGAACTGAGCTGAGCTGAACTGAACTGAGCTGAGCTGAGCTGAACTGAACTGAAAATAAGCTGAGAAGAATATGCCCTAATTAACACGCTAATCAATTTAGCACATAATGAAGTATAGAATCGTTTTTATCATGACTCACGAGCATCCCAAAGTTGTATTGCCATAATACTACATTAATTATTAAGCGACTAGATGTTCATGGTTTAGATATTTGTCGTTAACACTACTAAGAAAGTGTGAACATTTAATAGTTCCACATAAAATCTATTCACAGAAAGGGAAGTAAATGGATAAATGAGTATTCGTAAAAGCAAAAGAGTAAAAAAAAGGGAAAGAAATATGGTCAGACAAAAAAATGTATAATATAAGGGTCTACAAATGGAGTTAGCCTTAAATGTTTCGTCTTTTTTTTTTTTAATTACCTCAGTTGTTTTTTCACATTTGTTGATCGATGAGCCTTTTTAAATGATAGTATAATAAGTAAATATTACAAATATTTTTATATTTCAAATATTCACATTGAGACAAATCTAACAACAGTTCCACTTTACTATATTTGTTTTCTTACATAATGATCGATGCAAGATAGTTTAACATAATTGGTTGATCAATAGTGCCATTGTGCCAAATAACAAATGATACAATTAAAAGAACACAGAGGAAGTAGTTATCCGAGTTTTAATAAATTATCTACACGTCATCGGAGTTCTTTTTTATATACCTACATGGTTATTTAATATCTTTTACAATACTCATGTCTTTAGATTTTGTCAATACATTATAGCTTATTTGTAAAGTCTTGTGGGAATGGTATTCAAGTTATGAGATCAAATCTCATCCAGATCATTGTATAGTCGCTCGTTAACATAAAAAAATTATATTTTTTTTAGGAATATGCATATATATTTTTAGATACCTATATTTTTTTATAAAGGTAAGAAAAACTAGGTTAGGCGACCCTTCGCGTGACCACGACAGTATATGTGGTGTACACAATCTTCGTGTTTCTTATCTATAACTCTATAAGGCTGCAGCATCATAGTACATAGCCCTCTACTTTAGAATGAGTTCCATCACATATGGTAGATCATAGATACAAAGCCCTCTTGGCCTCTTCAACAAATAAGTTCCACACATGTGGGCATATGGTAGATCACGAAATTTACTTCTCATCGTTTCATTAACATCTTATTTTCACTCTCTCTCTTACAACATAAACAGGAAAAGCATTGGTTAAATGGGATAAGAATACCTGGATAAGAAGATAGCTTTTTCCATCAATGACATTTTTGATGACTTTGAAGGTGTGCCCATAATATATCTTGAAATTTACAGCATCATTGATTGTAGAGATGTTCCCAACTTCAACGGGAGGCGGCTTTCCGGCATTTACACCAAACTTCTCCAAATTTACCAATGTACATATTATCATCAACCAAACACTTCCTAATATCATTTGAAGAAAACAAGGAGATGATAAACTAGAGCACTTTTTCTTCATTTAATCAGGATATTTGTTTATTTCTCTTTTACTTTTGGAGTTGTTTGTTAAGAAGAAGCAAAAGAGGAGGGCAGAGGCGGAGTGTTGCAAGTGTGTTGTTTGCTTTTGTGTGATTGGCATGAATAATGAGGCCAGCCAGGTAAGTTTAACTTATTTGAGTGGGGAGTGAAGTAAGAGAAAATAAGTTGTCTCCATGTGTGGTCTTTCCAAGTTGAATCTAACATAGAGAAAGGCATTCAGCTTTTTAGCTACAAGGATACCTCTATTAATGCCTCACTGTGGGCTCCAATTGTCGTTGTAATGAACGTCGAATGTATTCAACTTTTAGATTCTTTCTAGAGTTGGGCACGAGTCGAGTTAGTAGGCCTCATGCTGAATTTGACTGAGTTTGGTACTAGCCAATGAAAGATCTTGTCAGATTCAACCGAATTTGGAGTGACTTAAAACAAAATAAATATTTAAAGACGGACCCAAACACGATCTGTCCCATGTATTGTACAATACATGTTATGTTGTGCCAAGGGACCTTCCTTTAAAATTTTATATATCATATATTTTTCATTGAATATGGGCAAGTCAACCCATCGTTCTCGTGCTAGGCTCGAGCCAAATTTCGAAATGACGTCTGCGAATGGCCATCACCGAGCCGCTCATGTTATGTCGGATAAGGACATACTTGTGTCAGGTCGACCCATGTTTAACTCTGGTTCTCACGTACAAATTTTATCTTCCATAAAAAGCATTATAAACTGATGAGGTAGGCAAATCTAAAAAAAAAACGGTAATTTTAAGGTTTCCAATTCATACAATTAGTTTGCCTTCTTAAATAAGTCTAGTTAGTGTTTTAGACAAATTTCACAATAAGCCTAATTTGCTTGGAGAGAGGTTTGATAATTAACTTGTGATATAAAATAAATTGCATAAAGTAAAATGCGAAAAATAGTAAAGAACACAAGACAAGCTTTTACGTGGAAACTCTTAGGAACGAGGGAAAACCACGGGAAGATTGGTATCCTACCAATTCACTAAGTATACTTGATTTGCGTGTGAGTACAAAAGCGTTGCTAAGTAAGTAATGAGCTAGTAAGAGGTGATTGAAAGATGTGTTACAATATGAGCTAAGGACCTTTATTTATACTAAAAACAATATTAACGTTGCTTCCTAGCCGTTTAGCTCTTGGGACGTGATTGGCCAAGATCCTAATCTTAAGGGATCATGAAATATCTCGAACAGAATTGGTTGCAAGCTACTCTAATTCTCCCTTAATGCAGTGCACTTCTCTTATATTATAGGAAGTCTTCGACTACTGCCCGTGTCAGCAATCTGGTCTTCCTTCATTGACGCAATCTTCTCAAATAGTCCGCTGCCACGTGGAAACAGAAATCATCCCCTAATAGTTGCCCCTAATTTTCCTTTTAGGCGGCAAACCAAAAAAGGGAAATGATTTAAAAACGAAAATTGCCTTGCTAAGAGGGATTCTTTAGGACAATTTTACATGCTTTGATTTGACCTTTAACTTTCCATCTCTTCTAAAATTGCAGTTTCTTGGTTGGCGATAAACTTCTCCATTCTTTTTCTTTGTTCGCCCAAGCTCTTCTTCTCCAGGTAATCGTTCGTTTGTTTTTCTTGGTTGGCGATAAATTGCCTTCGCTTTGTTATCTTTCACCTGACCATGACTAGAATGAACCCTAGATCTTCTTCTAGAAATGATTACCTGAAGGAGCAAATGTGTTTCATGATATCCTAGATGACATGAATAGTTACCCTAATGTATTAGCTATAAGAGATTTGCAAACCATTAGGCAGAAGTACGGATTTTCTGTTGATGTCATAATTAGGTTACCTTTGAGAAATTAGAGAATGGATTGGGTTGGCCCAAGATGGCTAGTTTTTTATGATTATCCCTTTGCGAAATTGGGGCACAGATTTCCTTTTTCTCCTTTCATTCGTCATGCTTGCTACTGCATACTCCCTTCGTTTCCTAAAGATCTTCCCTCTTTCCGTTTAGGTACGTTTCCAAAAGATCTTCCCTCTTTTACTTTATTCCTTATTTGGAAATTTTTTTCCCTTTATACCCTCTCATGTCCCTATCATATGGTCCACCATTACATTATTAATTCAATTTTACTCGCTTTCTCTCTCCTACTTTAACCCCTTTTTATTTGTTTATTTATCTTAACGCCTTTCTCTCTCCTACTTTATCCACCCTACACCCCACACAAATGAATTCTCCTTGGTATCCGTAGGAACAGTAACAAGGAAGATCTTTAGGAAATGGAAGGAGTACATGACACCTTGCCAACTGCTGCTAAGGGCACGAAGAATCTTGACGAGTGTTGAGATTCTAAGCAAGAATTTGAACATCATAGCGAATGATTTAGCCTTCACAAATCAAATTAGACCTTTCGGGAAGGGGCGCTTTAATCTAGGGACCTTCTCATCCCTTGCAAAACGTATTCTTAATTTCTCTCCCTTCTTGCAAGAGAATACTCCTTACCTTAAAAATATATTAATCTTAATGAGTATAACATCTTGTCATGCCCAATAACCAAAATTGCCACACATTTCTTCTTTGGAAGCAACTTTGTAAACGGGGGCTACTTCTCTTTAGATGTGTATCCAATATAGCCTAAATATTTGAATATGATTCTTTGGTTTGTGTGCATGCAACCTACTATTTATTGAGTTAGTAGGAATGCATCAATGGTACTTTAAGTATTTTGGTCTCTTTTATACTTTGTTCGATCTTTTTAGGTAGGTAAATTAAAATCCCTTACAAGAAGATGAAAAACTGGAGATCTCTCTTGCAAGGGACGAGACTCAATACCAGGACCTCTAGATTCGGAGGTGATGCCAATACCAATATTCCATCCCATGGTACTCACTTTATTCTTACTAAATCTTACATATAGTGTAGGAATTATGCCTTGAATCTTACTCAAACGGAGCTGTTTGCAGGGCCGCCTGGTCAGGTGGGGTAGTGCCGCCCAACCGGGCCGGTTTGAAGGGTCTCATCAGGGGCTAAAAGTAGGGCGCCCAATTGATTCAGGTGGCACACTACTACATTTAAAGCCTAATGCAACACCTAAAATCCGTTGCATTAGGGCCAAATACCATTGCAGTAGGCCTAAGGCAACGACTCCCAACCGTTGCATTTGAAGGCGTTGCTATAGGGCTACTGCAACGACCTTTTGGACCTATTGCAACAGCAACCACAAATCGTTGCAATAGGTGTAAAGAGCCGTTGCGTCATCTATAAGGTCTATTGCAACGCCTCTATATCTATTGCAACGCCATTCGATAGCTATTGCAACGACCCTAATATTCATATTGTGTCCTATTTTTGGCTTCTATAGCAACACCTCCCTATATATTGCAACATTATCATATAGCTATTGCCATGCCTTTATGACGGGATTTTTTTTTTCATTTTTTGTGGGGATATTGCAACGATTATTACTGTAACTTACCGAAAACCTATAATATTACAGCCCTGGCCCCTGGATATATATTAGTAACGATGCAACAAATGCAAAAATACTCTTGAAATGCCAAAAATAATTGTCATATATGTATTATAATTTCCAAAACTAATTAAATTAAGAGTATACATGACAAAACCTCATTAATGAAAATTAATATACTTAATCAAACCCAACTAATTAATAAATATTTGTTTTAGTACCACAAATACTTCTAATAAGTACATATAGATCATTTTCCTTCTAACCACCAAGTACCGCATCACTATAATATAGCTAGCTGAATCTGGTCGATAGTGTGTATAGTGAGACGTCTACGTTTGATCTTCTCCAGTTGGTTCATTATTCGCCTATAAATTCAAACCTTGTAATAGTTAGTAAACGTACACCATCAACAACACACACAAAAGGCTAGTCATGTATAGTAAACTATGTGTAAAAAATAAAATTCATCACTAAAATTGTCAATACATTAGGCTAGTCAATTTTTTGTCAAAATTAAAGTAGCAGAATTTAGTAGAAGTAGCGGTATTATGCAAGAGTTCTGGTTAGTTAGGTTTTACAATTGTGCAGTAGTCCAGGGATGTTTTTGGCCGAGTTGTGATAGACTTGTATCATGTAGTAGAGTGAAAGATCAAGCTAAATCAGTCAAATTGGGTAAGTATTAGCTGAGTTCCGTTCCTAAATGTAGTTTTGACTTTTGAAAATTATGAGCACCAAATTATTTTCTGCCCTATGACTATTTATTGTTTGTCTCTACAATCAATCAATCTGCAACATTAGATAAATACTTAACACAACCAATTTGAGAAACTCACTTATCCTGCACCTTCAGCTACTACACTATACTGTTTCCCCTTTTATCCGAATGAGATGCTCCAAGTGCAAGAGGTTAGTAAACAGAATTCATATTACATTTCATTTGACCAATTAATAATATAAGAACATGAATAATTCTTGTAATTAGCAAGAGTACACAAGATGTCGGTAAAAATTGCCAGACAGAGATCAGATCCAAGATACTTATCTCAGGAATAAGGCAAACATTAACCTGGCCACTTGCAAGTGATGCATGCATGGTGATGAAACCATTACTTCTTCCCATCAGTTTCACAAGGCCAATCCCATGGTATGCACTGTGCGCCTAGGCTATCAAGTTGTGCTTAAATTCCCAAAGATATAAAACATGGAAGAAAACACAAAGCAGAAGATTACAAAGGAGATATAAGGTGAGCTCTAGAAGCCAGTTTGATATCAAGTCTACTGACCTCAATATAAGCAAAATTGATTGCTCTTTGTATTTCTTCCACATCCATATCAAATCCAAAGGTATTATCCATTAAAAGTATATCGTTGTCGATGGTTTTCGGTACACATACAACTGATACTTTCAACTTTCTCTTGTGGCACTGCATGACATAAATCAAGTGGTTAAGAACCCAAGTGTGTTAAATATATGTAAATATCTTTTAGGATTTTGTATATTAGGAAGGTCAATATTATGTTACTTGGTTTAGGCCTTGATGCATGCCTCTGTACGTTATGCATGCTACTAGTTTGTATATAATGTCTGCTTTGTGAACATATTCAACGGAGGAAAATATTCTATTATGGTATCAGTTGTCTAAGGGTATTTTTTCTTCCCTTATTCTCTTCCGCATGCACTCTTCTTCTTTCTTTTACCTTCTTCTTCTTTCCACCATGACTGAGCACATAAGCTCGTTTCATCCCGCTCTCGCAGTGTCTAACATCCGCAACCATATCTCCATCACTCTTGAAATGGAGAATGTTCAATATTCGACATGGGCGGAGCTGTTTAAAATTACCGCACGTTCTCACAAGGTCCTTCACCATATTGTTCGACATTTGATGCCACGGTTCTATCTTGGATTTATGCTACCATTTCTAATGACCTTTTGCACACCATTATTGAACCCGATGCGTCGGCCATGGATGCTTGGAATAGACTTTGTGATATTTTCCAAGATAACAAAAATTCTCGTGCGGTAACGCTTGAAGCCGAGTTCTCCAATACCAAGATGGAGAATTTTCCTAATGTTTCGACTTATTGCCAACGTCTCAAATCCCTTGCCGATCGATTGAAGAATGTTGGCGCACCGGTGTCGGAAAACCGACTTGTGATCCAGTTGGTTTCGGGTCTCACACGAGCCTATAGAGGTGTTGGCACGCTGATCCGACAGAGCGACCCGTTGCCCCCCTTTTATCAGGCCAGGTCTATGTTGACGTTGGAGGAGGCCGGTTTTGCTAAGGAGGCCGCTACGGGATCGAAAATCGCCATGATTGCCTCCTCTCCATCCGAGGATATTTGTGTTCCCAAGCCTTCCCCGGATCAGTCGCATCACCGTGGGAAACCTTCTGGCAACACTCGTAAAAATGGTCGGAAAAATGGCAGTGGCGGCCGTGGTTCAGGTGGGGGCCACGGTGGCAGTGGTGGGGGCCATGGAGGCCCACAGCACCAGCAGCATGGTTTCGGTCCTTGGGGGTCTCCACAATAGTGGGGATATAATTCTCCTTGGGGTTGGTTTCCTAACTGGGCTTTACCTCCTTGCCCATATCCAACCCAAGGTTGGGCCCGTGGTCCAGCTCCTTACAAGCACCCACAATCTGGCCTTCTTGGGCCACGTCCACAGCAGCAACAAGCTTTTATGGCTTCTTCTAATGAGCAGTCCACATACACTCCCACTGATGTTGCCTCAGCTTTTCACACAATGTCCCTCACTCCACCCGATCAGTCTTGGTACATGGACACCAGTGCTATCTCTCATATGACATCTTCTAACAGTAATTTCTCGTATTATTTTAATTTGAGCAATCAATCTAGTGGTATTATTGTCGGAAATGGTCATATTATTCAAATTAGTGGTTACTGTCATACCTCATTACCTTCCCCTAACCCACCCTTGTCCTTGAAAAATGTTCTTCATGCTCCCAAAATTATTAAAAATCTCATTTCTGTTAGGAAATTTACCACTGACAATTCTGTGACTGTTGAATTTGTTCCCTTTGGGTTTTCTGTGAAGGATTTTCAGACGGGGACACCAATAATGCGATGTGACAGTAAGGGTGACCTATATCCTCTTACCACTTGTATCACCAATCCAGCTCTCCTTTCTACATTTGTAGCCATCTCCTCTTCTCTTTGGCGTGATCGTCTAGGTCATCTCGGTGCTCCAGTTTTAGATGCTCTTAGGCATAATAAAAACATTGATTGTACTCGTACTTCATCTTGCATTTGTCGTTCTTGTGTTTTTGGCAAACATGTTAAGTTACCTTTTGTTTCTTCTATGTCGAGTACTTGTATGCCTTTTGATATTATTCATTGTGATCTTTGGACTTCTCCTATTTTGAGTTCTGTGGGACATAAATATTATGTTTTATTCTTGGATGATTATTCTAAATATCTGTGGACATTTCCCTTAGCTAAAAAATCGGATGTGTATGATATATTCTTAGTTTTTAAGGCTCATGTTCTCACCCAATTTGAACGTAATATTAAGAATGTGCAATGTGATAATGGCCGGGAGTTTGATAATCGCCAATTTTGGGATTTTTGTAAAACTCATGGCATGTCTTTTCGTCTTTCTTGTCCTCATACCTCCTCTCAAAATGGAAAAGCAGAACGCAAGATCCGTACTATCAATAACATCACTCGTACTCTTTTAGCTCATGCCTCTCTTCCTCCCACTTTTTGGCATCATGCTTTACAAATGGCTACTTATCTTCTCAATATTATTCCAAGCAAGATTTTGGGTAATGTGTCACCTCTTCAAATATTATATCAAAGGGTTGCCTCCTATTCTCACCTTCTAGTTTTTGGTTGCTTATGCTATCCCCTCATTCCCTCCACTACTATCCATAAGTTACAACCTAGGTCTACTCCTTGTGTCTTTTAGGATACCCTTCGAATCATCGTGGTTACAAATGTTATGATTTATCTTCTAATAAAATTATAATTTGTCGCCATGTTGTTTTTAATGAGCATGTTTTCCCTTTTGCAAACTTGCATAAATCATCTTCTGCTAGTTATGATTTTTTAGATGATGCCCTTTCTCCCTACACCTTGCATCACCTCCCCTCTCTTTCTGATTCTCATCAGCCCTCTCTGACAGATCCGGCCCACTTTGTCTCTCCTTTTTCCATCACTGCCAGGTCACCCCTTACTGGCCCATCTCAATCTCCCTTAGTGCGCCCTGTTACAGCTCCTCATTCTCCTTCTACATGTGCGTCAGCCAGCACGTCTGACCCAGGCCCACAAAATCCCCCCTCCACTGTTGAAACCGGCCCACAAAATTCCCCCCCCCCTCCACTATTGAAAACGACCCAAAAAATTCCCCCTACCCCACGTGCTGAATGCAGTCCACAAACTTCCCCTCCCACCAACCCAATAAATTCTCCCTCACCTACTCGCACCTCCCCTATCCCTTCACCTTTACCTATAACACGGCCCACCATGGTCACTCGAAGCCAAATGGGTATTCTTAAGCCAAACAAAAAATACTCCTTAGCTGCTACTGTTACTCGGTCCCCCTTACCTTGTAACCCAGTTGCTGCCCTTCGTGACCCTAATTGGAAAATGGCCATGGATGATGAGTATGATGCTCTTATTAAAAATAAGACATGGGAATTGGTGCCTCGTCCCCCTAATATTAATGTTATTCGTTCCATGTGGATTTTTGCTCATAAAGAAAAATCTAATGGTGTGTTTGAGAGGCATAGAGCCCGTCTTGTAGGTGATGGGAAAACTCAGCAGGTTGGTATTGATTGTGGAGACACGTTTAGCCCGATGGTTAAACCTGCTACAAATCGTACGGTTCTTTCACTTTCCCTCTCCAAAGCATGGCCCATTCATTAATTGGATGTCAAAAATGCTTTTCTTCATGGTGAGTTACAGGAAACCGTGTATATGCATCAACCATTGGGTTATCGGGATCAGACTCATCCGGATTATGTATGTCTTTTGCGAAAGTCATTATATGGTCTTAAGCAGGCACCCCGTGCATGGTATAAGCGTTTTGCAGATTATGTCATATCTCTGGGTTTCATTAATAGCAAGAGTGACACCTCTTTGTTTATTTATCGCAAGGGCTCTAACATGGCTTGTATCTTATTATATGTTGATGACATCATTCTCACTGCTTCCTCTAATGCTCTCCGGTTGTCTATTATGGGTGTTCTTAGCTCGGAATTTGCTATGAAAGATCTTGGTCCTTTGAATTATTTTCTTGGCGTTGCAGTTACTCGCCATCCAGGTGGTATGTTTCTTTCACAACGCAAGTATGCTGAGCAAATAATTGAGCGACCGGGCATGTCCTCTTGCAAGTCTTCCCCTACTCTTGTTGATACAAAGGAAAAACTTCGTGCTACTTCTAGTACTCCCTTTGAGGATCCTACTCTCTATCGGAGCCTCGCTGGTACACTTCAATATGTTACCTTCAACACTAGTTTCTTATACTGATGCTGATTGGGGTGGTTGTCTGGATACCCGACGTTCTACCTCTAGTTATTGTGTGTTTTTGGGTGATAATTTACTTTCTTGGTCCTGCAAGAGACAACCTACTCTTTCTAGATCGAGTGCAGAAGCCGAGTACAGGGGTGTGGCAAATGTTGTATCCGAATCCTGTTGGCTACGAAATTTGTTGTTAGAATTGCAGTGTCCGATTAAAAAGGCTACCATTGTTTATTGTGACAATGTGAGTGCAATATATTTATCCGGTAATCTAGTGCAACACCAACGCACAAAACATATTGAGATGGATATCCACTTTGTTCGGGAAAAAGTTGCTCGTGGCCAGGTTCGGGTTCTCCATGTTCCTTCCCATCATCAAATTGCAGACATCTTTACCAAGGGCCTTCCCCGTGTTCTTTTTGAAGAATTCAGGGACAGTCTCAGTGTCCGCCTACCTCCCGCTTCGACTGAGGGGGTGAGTTAAATATATGTAAATATCTTTTAGGATTTTGTATATTAGGAAGGTCAATATTATGTTACTTGGTTTTAGCCTTGATGCATGCCTCTGTACGTTATGCATGCTACTAGTTTGTATATAATGTCTGCTTTGTGAATATATTCAACGGAGGAAAATATTCTATTAAAGTGTACGCATCAACTTGATTAGTACTTATAATGCCATGCATAATTTGACTCAAAACACACAAAATAAAAAGTACAATGAACATATTACATATAAATGGTGATATCTATAAGATCTCCATTATAATTTGTTCTCATTCTTGAATTAACAGAGTGTTTCTTTCCCTAAAACTTGTATGACTTCAAAGGACAACCAAGCCTACTAGATGTCGGACTAAAAGATTCATCCCATAAAGATTTCTAACTACATCCTCAATAACCTTCCACTTTTTTTAAGTCCAAATTTAATGTCCCAACTCCCATCTTGATAAGACACACATATCCCACATGTCCATAAAACAACTTGGTACCGCTTCTGTCCACTAAAAGCTTCATGCTAGATTTGGGCATAATCTTAAGTTTTAGTAATGTATTGTAAGCTTTTATGGTAGATGATGTAAAAATAAGAACAAAAAGATTGAGTGAGAGGGAGAGTTGGGGGAGGAAGGGGGGCACATCGCATAGGTTTGGTAAGGTAGACTTTTCATATTAAGTAATAGGAAACTTTTTTGTGAAAATCCCATAAAGGACAACTAGAAAACTAAAGCGGTTAAAACAAAGTACGAACATTAAATGTTATCTCATTTTTGGACAAAGTTTCCTCAATAAACATGTCTACTATTAACCTTCAGGACCTCCCATAAGTGAAAGCACTCTTGGTTCGCTTCCCCGGTTGACACTAGTTTTTGTACAGACAACATAGCAAAATATGTATGAGACACACAGAACAGGTGTTTCTTATAAACATACAGGATAGGGTCAAATCTCTAATGCTTCTAGAACGTTACGCTTCGAATGTGAATGGGCTAGAAAACAAAAACTTATTTAATTTTTTTTGCATTGCAATTTCTAAGATCAATTGTACAAAAAGCACATGAATGAGTCACTAATTTCAACAATAAGATAAAAAGCTAAAACTAGATTACCCTTTAATGTTTAAAAACTATAATCTTGCCTGAAGAAAAAATTCGTTGTCCCAAGCTCTATGGCTATAACACATACTATTCAGCTTCAAATACAAACTATACATACAATAGATTTGAATCAAATACACCCAAACATGAGCACGATAAAACCCTAGTTTTATCATATCACGTCTTAAGACATCATTGCAAAAATTAAAAATCAGTGAATCTTATTAAAAATTTAACATTTTTAAAGTACACATTGTAGCTCTAGCTTCCTAAAATTTTCAATGCCAGAACCCATAATCATAAAAACTTAGATTTAAAATCTCCACTAAATAACAAATGAATTCCACATAAAATAGACTCTAATAAAAATAAAAACAAAAGTAATCTTGGGAAAATTCAATCAAGTAAACTATGTGAAGTGAAATAAATAAAGAAATAAAATTGCCCAAAGAAATCTACTTCACTTGTGCGCTTTGGCAGAACGTCGATGATGGAGCTTTGGCAAAACAATCTATCAATCAACAACGAATTTGAACCTCGCTGGACCTTCAAAGATCTAGGAGTTCCTTCATATGCATATCTTGAATTTAGGGAAACTCCTAAACTTTTCTTCAAGAACTAACCAAGTGGAGATAGGGTTTTTGATTTTAGAAAAATAATTAAGGTGTTATTTTAGGGATTTAGATTCACGAATTCGGTAGAGGTTGCATCGAGTTCGAGATTTTCGAATTCAAAGGGGCTTTTTTCGGGAGGATTCAGAGTGGGAATTTCAGGTGTTTAGGATGTCTGTATATATCAATGCGAGAGAATGGGAAGGCTATGGGAAGGTGGGTTTCTTAAACATTTGGTTTTTGAGCATCTGGGAGGGGAGAAGTTAAATTTTAGAATTTCACCAAAATTTTGAGAAGACAATGTTCGCGCGCGGTTCTATTGTATATTTCATTGGTGATAAAATGGATTTATTGCAATGGTACACTATCTAGTGCAACGACATTTCCTGTACCGTTGCAATAGATATAATTCTTGTCCACAAACTATAAGTGGACATTGCATTGGGTACCCTATTACAATGATACTAATTGAATCGTTGCAATAGCTCTATCTATTGCAACGGCTTACCAAGTGTCGTTGTCATAGACTCTTTTTAAATATTGCTTTGTTAAAAAATGTAGTAGTGCGGGTTCGTCCAATCGGGCGTAATTACCAAACTTACGACCGGGCGTTGGTCGCCCGAGCGAGCTCGAGGCAATTTTAGTATGGTGAGTTACCGCCCAATCGGCGGATGTCGCCCGACCCGATCGGGCGGTAGGCTATTTCACGCAGAAACGCGTTTTTCCGAGTTGGGTATAAATAGGCTTAACGTAGTGTATTTATTTGACGAGTAGTTAATTAATCATATTTGCAATTCTTATTTTCCTTATCTCAATAAAACTATTCTCTCCCTCTGCCCGTGGACGATGCCAACACGCCGTTGGTGAACCACGTAAATTTGTGTGTTGTTTATTGCTTTTCTGCATTCATTATTTGTTCTTTCTCACATCCGTTATAACAAATTGGCATCAAGAGCTTTGTGTTCGATCTGGGTGAGAATGATGTCTGGGACGATTATATAAGCACTGAAGTCGCGGAGGAGGAAACCGCATCTGGTCTGTGGTTGAAATAAGAGAGTTTGTATATGATAAAATCTCTAACCAACAAGTTGCTTTTGAAGCAACATTTGTTCAACCTACGTATGAATGAAGGTACAACTCTTAGTGATCACCTAGATCAATTAAATACAATATTATTATAATTGCATAATATTGATGCTAAGGTGGAGGAGGATACTAGTTTGATTCTGCTTATTTCTTAACGGTTGTCATATGAAAATTTTGTGCAATCTTTCATTGTAAAGATTATGTGTCCCTAGAAGAAGTTAGATCATCTCTACATACTAGGGAATTGCGTCATAAGGCATCAAGTAATACATGTACAAAATAATCAGGTCGCTGGATTAGTGGCTAGTAGTAGTAAGGGGCGTGGGAATTATGGGAAAAAGAATTTCAAGAAATCCAAAAATCCCAAAGGGGGGAGGAGGTCCTAAACCTAATGATATTTGTAATTACTGTAAGGAGAAGGGGCATTGGAAAAAGGAATGTCCTAAAAAGAAAAATCAGGAAAATAAATTTGGGTCTGGTTCTGCTGCTGTTGCAGCAGAAAATTCTTGAGGGTGATCTTGCTTTAGTTGCTTATGAACAGACATATTGTAACCATGTGTGGGCCCTTAATTCTGGAGCATTGTATCATATGAGTCCTCGTAGGGAGTGGTTCACTACTTATGAGTAGGTAGATGGAGGTAATATTTCAATGGCAACAGTGTAGTCTGCAAGACAGTTGGAATATGCTCTATCAAGATTTGGACACATGATGGTACATTATGCACTTTGAATAAAGACATGCATGTACCACAGATGACTAATAATCTGATTTCGCTTAATCTATTAGACAGTAAGGGGTTCAGTTTCCGGGGGGGGGGGGGTGGAGTTGTGTATGTCTGCAAGGGTTCAAAGGATGTATTTAAGGGGGTCAAGTGTGATACCTTGTATGTTTTGCAAGGTTCTACTCTCTCAGGTTCAACTGCGGTTGCTTCATCTGAAATTCAGAAGGAGGATATGACCAAGCTATGGCACATGAGACTTGGGCATATGAGTGAGAGAGGGATGCAAATCCTCTCCAAGGCAGATCTTTTGTGTGGCCATAATGTCACAAACCTTGAGTTTTGTGAGCATTGTGTTTTTGGGAAACCACATCGTAGCAAGTTTCCTATGGGCATTCATAGAACAAAAGGTACTCTGGATTATATCCACACTGATTGTTAGAGTCCTTCGCTTGTGGAATCATTGGGAGGTCATAGGTATTTTGTATCCTTCATAGATGATTTTTCAAGGATGACGTGGTTGATTGTTATGAAGTTAAAAGGTGAAGCTTCTAAAAATTTCAAGTAGTGGAAGGTGGAAAATCAAACTAGGAAGAAGATTGAAGGACGACAGACTGATAATGGTCTGAAGTTTTGTTTGTCCGAGTTCGATGAGTTTTGCAAGAATGAAGGCATTGCTATGCATCATACTGTCAAGAATACACCATAGCAGAATGGTGTAGCTGAATGAATGAATCAGACACTTCTAAAGAGAGCTTGGTGCATGCTCTTTAATGCTGATGACTAGAAGGTTTTGGAGAGAAGCCGTTAGTACATCATGTTATATGACCAACCGTGGACCTCGCTCTGGAATCAATCCTAAAACACCATATGATATGTGGTCAGGTAAACATGTAGATTATTCAGATTTGCGAGTTTTTGGTTGTAATGTTTACTATCATGTAAATAAGGGTACGTTAGAGCCAAGAGCCAAAAAGGGAGTGTTTCTAGGATATGTGAATGGGGTGAAAGGTTATAGAATTTGGTCCCCGTCTAAGGGTAGGGTTATACTGAGTAAATATGTTGTCTTTGATGAAAATTTTATATTTAAATCCGACTGTGAAGTCCACTGTTGTAGTAGATAGTGGTAGTGTTGATAAATAGGTGGAGCAGCAAGTCACTCATGAGGAGAGTGCCGATCAACACATTAATTCTGAAGCATCATAATCTTCAATACCAAATCAAGAGGTGCCTAGCCATGATCGGGAGCGTCCTATGAGGATAATTTTTGGGAAACCCCCAAACAGGTATGGTTTTGAAAATATGGTGGCTTATGCACTGCAGGTTGCTGAGGAGGGGGTGTTTATGAGCCATCTACCTATAAGGAGCCAGTTACATGTACGGAGTCTACCAATTGGCTTGTAGCAATGGGAGATGAGATGGAGTCACTTCACAAGAACGAGACTTGGGAGCTTTTGCATAAACCTCCAGGGAGAAAATTGTTACTTGTAAATGGGTTTTCAAGAAAAATGAGGGAAAACATATGTAGAGAGGGTCAAGTATAAGGCTCGACTGGTTGCAAGAGGGTTCACACAAAGAGAGGGTGGAGACTATAATGAGATTTTTTCACCTATAGTCATACATACTTCTATCAGGATGCTACTAGCAATAGTTGCACATCAAGATTTTGAGCTTGAGCAGCTAGATGTGAAAATAGCTTACCTACATGCAGAGTTGAAGGAGGAAAAATACATGGCTCAACCGAATGGTTTCCAAGTTCCGGGGAAAGAAGATTCTATTTAAAAGGTTAAAAAGTCCTTATATGGGATAAATCAGTCTTCGAGGTAGTAGTACAAGAGGTTTGATAGCTTCATGATGGAGCTAGGCTACAACAGGAGTTCATATGATTATTTACATCACAACAAAATGACAACTGGATCTTTCATCTACTTAGTGTTGTATGTAGATGATATGTTGATAGCTGCTAGGAACAAGTCGGGTCTTCAGAAGTTGAAGGAGCTTCTCAGTGCTGAATTTGAATTAAAGGATTTGGGCGTAGCTTGGAAAATTTTGGGTATGGAGATATACAGGGAGAGGGCTCAAAAGAAGCTTTTCTTGTTACAGAAAGGCTACATTGAGAAGATATTTTCAAGATTTGCCATGTCAACATCAAAACCTATAGATACTCCAAGTGCTTCCAATAGTCATATGTTAGTTGCTTTTGCACCTAAGTCTGCTAAGGAGAAGGAGTACATGAGTTGGGTTCCTTATGCTAGTGCAGTAGGGAGCTTGATGTATGTTATGGTTTGCACTAGGCCGGATCTTGCACATGTAGTCAGTTTTGTTAGTCGATTCATGGGTGATCTTGGTAAGCAGCATTGGCATACAGTCAAGAGAATTTTTCGGTATCTTAGAGGTATGTCAGATGTTGGTCTTATTTATGGAGGTGATATAACATGTTTAGTTACAGGTTTCTCTAGTTTTGATTATGATGGGAATGTGGACGGTAGGAGATCTATGACTGGTTATATGTTCACTCTTGTGGTTCTATTGTGAGTTGGAAAGTGACTTTGCAGCCTACATTGACTTTGTCTACTACTGAGGCAGAGTATATGGCCTTGATAGAAGCAGCTAAGGAGGGAATTTGGTTAAAGGGACTAGCTAGTCAGTGGTTTGGGTCTACATCATGATATGGCAATAGTGTATTGTGACAGCTTGAGTACGATATGCGTGGCCAAGGATCAAATTCATCATGAGAGGACTAAACACATAGATGTCAGGTATCATTTTCTGAGAAGTGAGACAAAAATTAAAGAAAAGAAGGTAGGTACAGCTGATAATCCTGCAGATATGTTCACCAAACGGTTCCACAGAGTAAGTTTCAACATTGTTTGAACTTGCTCAATATCGTGATTGTTAATTATCTTTTTGTGAGCAAGTTTGGGGTCCTTATGGGCTAATCTGGTGTCCTTAAGGGACAAATCTGGTCTACTTGTCATTGAGGGCAAATCTAGTTGCAGGGAGAATCTGAGCGTTGTAATCAATGCATCTGTTATCTAGTTTTTTGGTTTATTGTGAGAGGATTCAAGTCAAGGTGGAGATTGTAGGAATTATGCCTCGAATCTGGTAGATATTCGTCAAAGAGAGCTGTTCGTAGGACCGCCCGGTCAGGTCGAGCAGTGCCGCCCGACCAGGCAGGGTTAAAGGGGGTTAGCAGGGGCTAAAAGCAGGCGCCCAATCGGGCGTAAGTACTGAACTTATGACCGGGCGATAGTCGTCTAATCGGGACCGAGGCAATTTTGGCGTGGCGAGTTACGGCCCTATCGGCGGATGTCGCCCGACCTGATCGGGCGATAGGCTATTTGATGCGGAAACGTGTTTTTCCGAGTTGGATATAAATAGGCTTAACCTAGTTTATTTATTTGACGATTAGTTACTTAATCATATATGTAATTCTTGTTTTCCTGATCTCAATAAGACTATTCTCTCTATCTGTCTGTGGACTTAACCAAAACTCCGTTGGTGAACCACGTAAATCTGTGTGTTGTTTATTACTTTTCTGCATTCATTATTTGTTTTTTCTAACATCCGTTATAACATATAGTGTTGGTAATCATTATATACATATAATTACTTGTACTTTACCAATGCGCCTTTTTAAAGAACCAAGAATACTCTGATCCTCAAGTGATGAAATATTAATTGTTCACTTAGGGTGCATTTTTTTCACCTAAATTATTCTAAACTCATTTGAACTGAACCTGCTTGAAATTAATTAAAACTTATTGAAAATAATTCTATAAGATGCTTAAGTATATTAGAATTTCATTAACTTATCTAAACTTATTAGAACTAATTTTTTTAAGTGAAATGTAAGCATCCCCAAATTCCTACCTAACAAATTTACTGAATACGACTGTGGTGTTATGCTTGAAAAGGATGCGACAACATTTACTTAGATTTATTACGTTATTACTCAGCTTTACAATAGTGATAATAAACAATTGAAATCAAAGGAAAGTTAGATTACAAGTGATGTTTGCTTAAAATTATTGTAAACTAGGTTGATTCTGAAGAATTTGGTTGGCATGTGCTTGTAACATACACATGGTAGGAACATATACTAATACTACTAATAAGTACTATCTACTACAACTGTTTGGAATGTGATAAGAACCACACTAACCCGTGAACCTTACCTTTAAACCATTCTTTGTCTCTTTCTACATACATCCCTTTTCACTTTGTTTTCACTTTTTCCATCCTCATTATCTTCCTTTATAATTTTCGTCAACACTAGCAATGAAGCCCATGTGATGTGCACCACCGTTTCATAGAGTCACAGACTCATAGTCACCGCCAAGTCTAATGTGTTCGTTTCATTTGCTACTTTCTGATTTGATCTTTAATCTAACGCCCCACAATCTAAAAAACTAAACCCCTCTCCCAAACTAATATCACGGTTAACGATGTGATATACTTAAAATATACATCGTTTCAATTTTGCATTACTCATGCTTTAGTGTACACTTTTTCTTATCTTATCTTATCTTATATAAAAAGAGAATTGGGCTTCGGCTGCCCAGGGGTAGAGGCACCAACCTCTTTCTCAACGAAATTACCATTCATGCCCTTAATGGAAAAAAAATGAATTCGGTCTCCCAGTACCATCATGTCAGTTCTCTCTCCTCAACCTCTTAATCTTTCTTTCATCAGTTTAACCAAAACAAACTTCCCTACTTTCTCTCTGTTCATCATCATCGTCACCTCCGCAGTCGATTGATGCCGTTCAGTTCTCCTTGCCGATGACTCCGATGTGAATGGTGCTCCCACTTTTTTGCGCAGGTGCTGATTTCCTCTTTCGTGCCCTTCAATTTCCCCAATTCCACAAGGTTTTCCTTTTCCTCTCTCATCAATTTTATCCTTTTTTTTTAGTTGGGATTGTTTTCTTTGTCAAACCATGCATATAAGTATATAAGATTGTGTTTGGATAATTTTGTTTTTTAAAGCTACAATTCTGGTTGATGATTGATTGAGATTAGAAGAAAAGTTGAGGAATATCTTACTAAATTATGTTGGCTGAACTTTTTTTCCTTTATTAAAACATGACAAATTGTAGTGGATGGAGATATAACTGTATGGGGTTTTGAGCTGTGTGGGGTTTTTTTTTTTTGAACTTCAACCTGCGCTTCCTTCACTTATTCTAATAAAAACTTGTCAACTTTTCCCATGAACAGACTTTTGTACTACTACTCTGCTTTTATATGCTTCCTTCACTCAACGAACAATACAAACAATAAACCTTACTTTATCAACTCCTCTTAATAATAATAACATTAGAATCATTCTTTGTTATTGTCACATTATTATTACTTACTACTTTTCTCTCTTCATCATCATCTTTTTCTTCTTCCTCAACCTTATTATCATTATTATTGTTTCATTATCAACTATTACCTGCTTTGAATCTTTAATTTCTCTGCAATTCTTCGCGATCTCCATTTTTCTCTCTCTCTAAATTCTGCTCTTGATTTTCTCTCTCCTTAGGTGCGTGTTTCGAATTTGATTTTTTTGTTCATTGTATTAAATATTTGCTTAAGATTTGTTTGTATTCATAATTTGATTGAGTAATGTTTATTATTTATAATAGATGATCACATTTATTAATAGACATTAATATCTGATTTTGAATGTTTGGGTTTGCTGATTACGGTGTTTAACGTTCTTATAATTCAAAAAAAAATTTCCGCATCTGCAGTTTGATGATACAGGAATTAGAAATCGTAAACATCGCGAAATTTGAAGAGCAATTTGGAGGTATTTTTGTTGTTTATGATGATTTTGTTAATTTGACTTTAATTTCTTTCTGAGATGATATATATAACGAGAATATTTATAGTACACCTGGGTGTACCATGCTCATGGTACACCCAAGACTATTTTTTCTCCAAATGAGTAAAATGAGCGAATGAGCAAAACGAACAAATGAGCGATTGAACAAAATGAACAAATGAGCAAACATTTTTACTCATTTATGAAAATGATCAAACACTTTTATTATAAAATGAGCAAAATGAACAAATGAGTAAATGAGCAAAATGCCCATATGAGCAAATTTTGTATCAAATGAGCAACCGAATTTTTAATTTATTACAAAAATACCCCTGGGTGTACTATGCTCATGGTACACACGGGTTTACCATGAGTGAACTCATATATAACTACAAAAATATAGTTAGTTGAAAAGAAAATTAAAAATATCATACATGAAAGAAGTGCATTCATAATTTATGAGGATGTGAATTATATAAGAAATGATAATAATGCATTGAGATGAATTAATTGTGATTATTCTTATGTCTCGATAGTTCTGAATAAAGAACTATGCCGGTTTTAAAGACCGGGAGCTATCAACCACTCAGCCATTATCCCAGTTTTGCCGAAGGAGCAACCCCATTTTTTTACTTTGAATTGGTCAAAATACGGTTTTTTTTTTCATTTACGAAAAATAGTTATAATTGGAAAACGAGGCGATATGGATTGTGTTGATTCAAAAATTAGTTGAAAAATGAGATTATTTAGGAATACACATTGAATGCTGAGATTATGCTGTTGGAAACCGTCAGCGGGGTGACTTACTCCGATTCCCTTAAATGTATTTTCATTTTTCTAAGGGCGACTGGTGACCCATCTGTAATCTCTTTTTTCTGTCAGTTAGGTGTTGAATGTCTTTCCTGTTCTACTAGAATATAGTTCGTTTTTATCTTCCACATTTGATTCTATATATTTCATATCATTTGTTGAATCCTTAAATATTTAAATACAATGCTTTCCAATTTTACTATATTTTTTTTATCATATCAACTATCATAAGTACATAGAGAAATCAAATACTAAATCACAATTTATTGATATAAATATAATAAAAAATGTTTTCAAAAAAGTACAATATTATAATTGTTCTAAAACAAATTAAATTATTTAACAATACATTATCTCTTATTTTAGGACATAAATGTTTTGACACGTAAATTTCAAATAAGCAGCCCACATAAACATTCATGACAAATCATATCAACATGAATATTTAAACAACACGTGTTATCATAGACACATGAATTTAAAGCAAAATTTATGGCAAATGTCAACATGCATGGTACATTTATTATAAAACTGGTATTCAATATATACTTACACAAACACACACAAACACATACACACTCAAACAAATACTACCACAACTTTGAAAATATCGTTACTTGTAATGGATGAAACACACCGAGTAATGGAAACAAGCATTAAGATAATTTTGCGTGACATGCTTATACAACTTAATCTACCAGTGCCATGTTATGGAATTCATTCTGCCACTGATGACAAATTGAAGGCATACGTTGAAATTCACGGAGTTCCAAACTTTCCACATACACTAAGATTCGTCGGAATGACTTCTAAAGAGGTCAATCTTTCACAAAAAACTGCAGCTCGAAAAGCCATTAGCTTTCTTCGAAATACATACAATGTTGACATTGGAGATTACAATTATTATCAAATGAAATCGCTGGAAGATAATTACCGACACTTACTTTTTCTGTACAACAAAATGTTTTAGAACTTATTTGTGTTATTATATAATGTATTTGAATCTAAGATTAAAATCTATGTAACAATCTATGTAAGATATGGTAGAATATGTATTTACCTTTTTTTTTACAAGTATTAATATATTTGTATTATGTTTTTTTTAAGATCAGATTGTTTTATTTACTACATCCATATTATGTCATAATTACTCCCTCCGTCCCATAATATAGTGCCTATTTCATTTTTGGTGGTCAAACTTTAAAATCTTTGACCGAATATTCTCATTTATATATATAAAAAATACATATTAATGTAGGATCTTGTTAGATTCGTCTCAATGTGTAGTTTCATAATATCAACTTTTTATATTTTTTATTAATAAAGAATTGAAGATATTAAAGGTCAAAGTTACGTTTTGGAGACAGTGAAAAAAGAAACAAGCACTATATTATGGGACGGAGGAAGTATTTATCTTAGGGTATAAATGTTCTGACATGTAAATTTCAAATATACAGTCCACATAAACATTCATGCCAAATCATATCAACATGAATATTTAAACAACACGTGTTGTCATACATATATGCATTTAGAGCAATCTTTGTGGCACATAGCAACATGCATGTTATATATATTATCAAACTCGTACTCAATATATATTCATTCACACACACACACACACACACACACACAGATAGAAAGAAAGTGAAATACATACACACTCATTCAAATACTACGAAAACTTCGAAAATATTGTTGCTTATAATGGGTGAAACACATCGAGTAATCGAAACGAATATGAAAATAATTTTGCATGACATGCTGACATAACTTAATTTACCAGCGGCACACTATGGAATTCATTCTATCACTGCTGACGAATTGAAAGCATACGTTGAAATTCATGGAGTTCCAAATTTCCCACAAACACTAAGATTCATCGGAATAACTTCAACAGAGGCGAATCTTTCACAGCAAACTGCAGCTCGACAAGCCATTAGCTTTCTTCAAGATACATATAATCTTGACATTGGAGACTACAATTATTATCAGATGAAATTGTTGTAAGACAGTCACCGACAGTTAAATCAGCTATACAAAAAATATATTAGAACCTAATTGTGTTGTTTCATAATGTATTCACGTTCAAAATTAGATTTTATGTAATCAACTATATTTTATTAACTATGTAATATATGGTACAATATGTATTTGTCTTTTTTCACAAATACTAATATATCTCCATTAAGTTTTTTTTTAATATCATTTTGTTTTATTTACTACATCCATATTATTTCATAATTATAGTTACTTTAACATATATTATTATATAGAAATGACAACAACTCAATTTCTTTATCTATCCTAAATACAATATTATAACAAATAAGAAAATGTATATACATACATCATATGCGGATAACTATCAACATTTTACTTAAATCAAAGTCATTCAATACTATGACACCTTTTTATAACTAACTAACTGGTTGACACATATACAACAACTTTTTAGACACGTATAGTAAAAGTTTACATTGAATTGACCACCTGTCTTACACGTATTTTTGTAGATATCTACATCAAGACACGTAGCTGAAATTAAGTTTGTTCATAGTTTACCTTTAACAAATCTATTTCAGTTCCTTTTGTATTCTATATAAATACAAAAAAAAACATCAACAAGTACAATAGTTCGTCCCTTACATAGTAATTAAGAATGTACAACTTACATATCTTAAATCTCAAATACTAATTGCTTATAATTGATTAACACTTTCCTTTTCTATTTCAGTATCAATGGAAGAACCACGTCGAGTAATTGAGGTAAATATCAAAATTATATTAAATGATATATTAATGCAGTTAAGTCTACCACATGCAGATTTTGGAATTCATGCGGCAATTCATGAAAAAATAGAAGCATATGTCGATCTTCATGGAATTCCAAACGTTCGTGGACCTCTACGATTTATTGGATCATCATCTACACAACTAGGCCGTTCACAACAAAATGCGGCAAGAAAAGCAATTAAATTTCTAGAAGAAACATATAATATTGAAGTTGCAAATTTCAACTACTATGAGTTCAAAATATTGCAAGATACAAATAGCCATCTACTTCAAGAATACAATGAATGCATCCAAGATCAAAGATAAAAAAAAAATGATGTTGCTATCTCTTAGAAAAGTATATTTTATGTAAAATAATATATCATAGGAATGTAATATTTGTTTTTTCCTTCGATGTTTATATCTTGGTCTACATATAATTATGCCCAAAATTAAGCTTCTATATATGTATCTTATAAATATATGTGTATATAAATAATATTTATATATATAACTTATTATATGTAAAATATTATTTCAAAATTGAGATTATTGTTATAATTCATGTTGGCGCACGCGGTGGTCCAGCTAGTTTAAAAAAATAATAATTTTGAACTAGTATCTTGGGCAATGCTCCAAATTAATTACAATTATCAAATGTATAAATAATTATAAATTTCATAATTTATTATATTAACTTTCGTAATATTCAGTCTAGTGAGGAATTAGAATATGGACATTATGACATGATAAGTTGTTCGGAAAAAAATTTATAACGAATTAGAGATAAAAATAACAATTCCAACATAATTTGGGTAAGAGAATGTTGTTACTTAATATAAAAGTTAAAGATAAAAAAAAAGCTTGTCTACATGATACCAGGATTGACCCCAGGACTGGATGGGTTTAGGACCGTCAGTTGTACTTCAGATTAATTATATAGCGATAGGGGGACTGTCCGATAGGTAATTAATCTCGTCAAAAATTTATTAAAATTCTGAAAATACGATTATTGAAATTTATTTTTGATTTCGAAAAGATAGTTTATTATTATTGGATTAATAAGTGGATGAAATCAATTTTGAAAATTTGAACAGATATTGAAAACGATTAAAACGTAGATATGAATAATAACTTACTTTGATTGAACTTGAATGAACTTTTACAGGAATTGAGTAGTAACTAATTTGAGCGTGAGGCTTTTGTATCTGATTCTTAATTTTTGCGCTCTATCTTTTGTTCTGAAAAAACACTTAGTTTCCTATGATGATTCATGTGACTATTTATAGTACATGAAATTTGGAGTTATGTGATACTATGGTGATATGTGTTGCCGCTTGAAATAGGAAACTGAATTCCTTATGAGTTTGCCTCATGACTTGGTTTTTGGAATTATCCTTGAATATAGTTTTTGGCTTTTTGTGGAAGGGAGGTGCATTTCTGAACATGCTCGGGGGATGTAGTTGATGAAAATGACATTTTGGTCTTTTCTTCAATTGTAGTAATTGAAATCATGTTGTTTTGTGCTTTTGGGTGATGAACTTAGGATTCATTAGATAATCAGGTGGTACACCTGGTATTTGATGAGTCATCATTTGAATACCTGCATTGAAAATGTTAGTAAAAATATGTCCCTTATTTTTGCCTAAATGATAATCACTTAGCGAATCTTTTTATTTTTAATGCCCTAACTTTTGCCAGGAGGATCCCGCAAGCATTTTTCTAATAGTTTGAATAAGAGTGATTTGCCTTCTTGAGATAGGAATTTTCCAGCTCTGAGTTGAGATAAATATGGATTCAGTGGTTCAGAGTGGTTGATACCAGTAATAAAATATTCTTGTAGCCATGTAGGAAAAACAACTATTATATTTCCACAATGGATAAAAGTAACCGGATCTTTGTCGGTTTTTCTAATTAATTCTTCAATTTTCCGGATGATGTGAAAAAACCCATATGCTCTTGCTTGAGTAGGATGTAAGACAGCTGGATCCTTGTAGTAAAGATCACATTTTTATTATATTGATGAGTATGAAGTAGTGAGCTGTTTTGATCTTAGCGTTCACCATCTCTATATTGGCGCAAATGATTTCTTCATATATGCGTTCTTTCTTTTGAATGGAACATATTATTGAAAATATATATTGTTGGAATTTTGTGAAGTTTTGAAAAAATTCTGAGTCTGGTTCTGGTACTTCATAAAATTTCCTTATCAAGCCGTATTTCCATGTTTAAAAATATGGATCAGTCTTCTGAAGATCTCTCGTGGATAGGAAAAACCCTCCAGTTTGGTAGTAAGCAAATACAAATAGTAATAGAGACCGTCCCCATGTTCGTCAAATGTTGTAGGGGGATATTTTTTCTGATGTTAGGAAATTGATATAACATGTGTTGAAATTTTCCTGCTTTACTTTGTTGATGGTGATTTCTTGCATATCGGCTGGAAGCTGATATATTTGAATGATTAGTTCAAGTATGAAGAGTTATTTGCAAATTGTTTTATGTATTGTAGGTAAAGTATGGGTTTTGGCTGTTTGAGTGAGGGTTTTTGATAAGTCTTTTGTGGTGGGGGAAAGTTTTTTGAGTAAATCTTGAATCCCTTGGGTATGAATTCTTCTTTTTTGTGTGAAGTATAAGTTTTTGGTTTTTACTTTGGAACTAGAAAATGGTTGAGTCAACTGCATCTGAAATAATTAAATGAGTAAATAAGATTGGAAAATAAATCTTTTGAAATTGAACAAATATTATTTCATCATCCTTTTTGACAAAATGGGACTGACTCTTTTGAACAGTAAGAAGTTGACTCATTATCTGATTTTATTTCAAGTAGATTATTTTGCACTATGGTCAGTAAGGTTATGATCTGAGGAATTTTCTAGTGAACATAATGCTAAAAGTTTTTGTTGAAGGTATGGATCATGACTACATAATTTATTGTCCTTTTGTTTTAAGTCAAATTTGTTAGCCTTATGACCTACTCGTCCACACTTATAGCAATAAATTGGTTTTTTGGGATCTATAATTTTCTATGATGGTCTAGTGGGTGCCTTAAAGGTCTTGTTATAGTATGGGTCGTTGCTAATTATTTGTCTAGTTGGTTGAAAATTTTCTTATATCTCTTTTTTATTAATGGCAGAGGGAGGTTGAATTTTGGGTCCAAATGCAGCACAAAAGCTTCCTAATTCTCTATGTCTTTCTCTTTTTTCAGAAGAATATTTTACTTTGAATTGATAATTCTTAACAGAAAGCAATTCCTTCTTTTTTAACAAAGGAAAATATTTGTCCATAAGTCATCCTATCATATGGAATTTTATCTTGACCTGCACTTTCTCTTAGTTTTAGGAATATTCCTTGAGAAAATAGAGATGGAAGACCTGATATAAATCTTTCTTTGATAAAGGATTGATTGCAATCACCTCGTCTGAAAATATTACTAACGAATACATCTTATACCAGTGATAATCATCAAGTGTAGGACACCTAAGATTAGTATGAACTACTTGGTTTGTTGACATTTCTTCCTTTGGATTTCCAATAAAATGCAGAGCAATCATATTAATAAGAACTGAGCTTCCATCTAAAGCTTGTTGCTCATTTTCTATTTTGATGTGATTAAGTATTAGAACTTTAGTTTCTAAGTTAATAATATACCAATTTCTTAATTGACCGATAAAACTAGTTGTGAGAAATTCTATAATAGTATGTTCTTGACAAATCCTTGACCTATAAGTGGTTATAGCCATAGTCATTTCGGATAGAACATTTAATATTTCATATTCAGATTTTCCATCAATATTCCATTCATAAACTGCAGTTCCATCATATTGTGAATCTCTGAATTTATGGCGTTCTTCATACTGAATATCTGGTGGAGTAGGTCTAGTATAATAGTTTCTAGTAGAGACATTATTCCAAGAACTATTATTTATTTTATTAATTTCATTTTCTTCATCATCATAATTGATTATTTTATTTGAACTGTATTTATATAAAACATTAATATTATTAGTTGATTTAGAAGTACTTAGGTTAGATAATTTTTCTTCAATCTTACTAATTAAAGGAGTTGTTTTTTCAGGTAAATTAAGAGATTTTTGACGATATATAGGAATACTTGAAGTACAAATATGAGGAGTAGCTATGTCAAAGGGAAATTTTGTTTCCTTTTTATTTATAGATAATGTTCCTAATTTTGATGTAATGTCTTCAATATCATCGGGAGATTTTTTGGACTCTATTTGCGTAGATAACATTTCTATTTGTTTTGAAACGGTAGTGAGAAATTGATTTGAATAATTATTTTGGTGATCTATTTTTTTAATGTCACCTAAATTAGCAAACGAGGAGTTGGCATCTTCTCTACCTCTTTTAAAAGGAGCCATAATAAAAGATCCTTTCATTATTATTGACTTTAATTTCATTTAAGGGAGGATGAATAGATTTAATTATACTTCCATCTTTTAAAGTCCAACTTTGAATTAAACTATTTGTCATTTTTATTTGATTTTTATAATTACATATAATATTAAATCTTATCATGTTTTACTTTGAAACATTAATTACTGAAATAGTAATGGATTATTTGGTTAAACTCTCACATTTCATTTGAAAGGTTGTGTGTTCAAATCCAAGTAACTACATATTGTTAATATTTGTGATTGAGATTATAAACATGTGTATTAGAAGTTTTAGAAGAAGGAATGCAATGGGGGTCAGCTCCCACACCATATCATATGAATTTATTGAAACTTGTTGAATTTCATTTTAAAGGATGATAAAACTTCTCTGATTTAAAAACTTCTTTTTAGCGATTAAAGTTTTATTATAAATCGAAAAAGGGTATAACCACCAATGACACCTAAAGCCATAGAGCTCAAAAGCATCAAAATCCCTTTTCACCCACCTTCTAGCACTACCAGAAAAAAAACCTAACTGATTCGATCAAAATGCGCTTAACTGATCCGAAAATGAACTGAATCAGGTAGGGGCAGAGCGATTGAGGAAAGTTAACTAATTCGGTACACCACCATGTCTCTTAGCACTGATCCAGTTTTAAGCACAAAACTGGATGAGTTATTTTAGCTAACTGATCCGATTTTACAGCTCCACCAGATCAATTTAACCACAATTTCAATAAACAAGAATTTCACTTTTGACAAGAGGAGGGAAAGAAATAGAGGAAGAGGACTTCATTTTACTTTATTGCTACAAAATTGCGTTAATAACAAATTACAAGTGAAGTATTGCACATACGGGCACATTACAACAACAAATTCGCAATAAATGCATTAATCAAAATACATGAGCGCACACATATCTAGGTGCAAATACATTATATAATTCACAATAAAATCAAAATAATATCCACAACAAAATTAAAATAATATAACATAATCAATATCCAGGAATTACCATAAAAGTTCCATAATTCTGTTGAAAAAATTCACCAACGAAATTACAATAATCAACAATACTATAAATAAAATAATCAAAGTAGATGAATAGAAATAAAATAAACCCTAAAAATGCGAAATTAATATAAAATAAAATAAACAATCTCAAATTCTAAACATGCGAAATCAATATCAATCTCACTGGATCAGTCATCACTCACATCTAGAGGTGCCCAACAGGCCGAATTTGGGCCGGGTCTAACTTAATCGGGACGGGTCCCAATGCATAAATTAAACGGGGCGGACTGAATCGGGATCCTTTAAGCCCGCCCCAGCCCGGCCCATTTAACTCACAACATAATCCATTGACATACCAAAACATAATTATTCTAGTAGTTTTTTCTTTTTTTTTTGTTTCAACTCTGTACTAATTAACACTTAAACAATACACAACCAATGACCCAGTAAAAATTTACAGAAATACAAGCCAATATTAATCAAACAAAAACACCAAACATGTCAAAACATGTATATTTTTTTTGAAAAAAAGGAAGATTAAACGAAGAAATGAAAGTTGGGTGATAAAAGCCTAGCCTTTAAATTATTCTTCTTTTGTAGGAGCAGAAGAAGCGAAGCTCCTGTGCGGTGAAAAAGGAGACGTTTGAGTGTTGGATTTTAAGGGAGTGAGTCTACGAAAAAAAGGGATGCTTGATTTTAGGCGTTGAAAATTTTTTAGGGTTCAATTTTGGAGGAAAAAACCCAGAATAAAAAGCAGTCAAAGGGGAGAGAGAATAACATGATTAAACCCAACCCTTTTATTTTTAATACAACTCATTTAAAATCCAACCCTTTTCATTTATAATATAGCCCATCTTCCATCCGGCCCATTTTGAGCCCAACCTTTTTACGAACGGGCTGGGTGAGGGCTGCAAAACGGCCCCCAGCCAGTTGAGCACCCCTACCACTGCCCTTTAGTAAAGGGTTACAGTTTTTGTGCTAATCACAACCCTTGATTCCTAGTTTTCTTCCCTCTTCCTTTTTAGATGGATCAAGGGCTTCATCTTTCATATAACCGCAAGCCTTGCATAGCAGCCCTTGGCCTTTTTTCTACTAGTGATTCTGAATTTAGCATCAAAGATATAGGAACACTTCATTAATTTCTTGGCCTAGAAGATGGCTACTTACCAACTAGTGTCTCATATAAGCTCACTAAGGAACTCCTTAATTCCTCTAGCATCAGTTCTTTCAAATCATTCATCACGATACTTCCTTTACACCAAGCTCATAACTTATGAAGGTGATTAATTCCATGATCCCTCTTGGTATATATAGGTATATGGTTGGCAAGCTCAATTTTCTTACTCGCACAAGGTCAGGCTTATCCTACATTGTCCAATTATATTATTTAGTCAATACATGCAAACTCTCAATGTTCGACATTATCATGCCTTATTACACACTCTTAATTACATTTCTGCTACTTGTGGATAAGGTATCTTATTGAATGCTTCTGGAATAATTCAGCTTGAGACTTACTCAGATAGTGATCAGGGTTCCTGTCTAGATTCTAGAAGATCAGTTTTAGGGTATTTTATGATGTTAGGCAAGTTTCCAATCAGTTTGAAATCAAAGAATAACAACACACTGTTTCAAAATCATCATCAGAAGCTAAGTATAGGGCTATCTCTATTGCATCTTCTAAGATTACTTGGTTGATCAGTCCCCTTACATAATTAGGCATTCAAAATCTACAACCAGTAAAACTTCTTTGAGAATCAATCAACTATTTACATAGCAAAAAAAACCCTATATTCCATGAGATAATTATATATATTGCTATTGATTGTCACTTTACTAGGGATAAGGTTTTATAAGGCCTTATGCAACTTACTAATTTGCCTACCAAATCCCAGTTGGCAGATGTTTTTACCAAGATTTTGCCTTCAGTTCACCACAATTAGACTAGAATTGCAACACTTGTTTATTAGTGTTCTATCCCCTAGAAACTATTCAGCCCAAAAAAGAAATATATACTAACACAACATATACTTGAAGAAAAATAGACTTCCTCACTTAGGTCCTCAAAACTAAAACTCCTCGGAATTCATCTTCAAATTTTTCTTAAATTACCACAATTAATATTCTCTCAAAAATAGACAGTAGTGAATTAGGACTTGAGATATTAAATAAGCAATCATTTCCTAAAAATTCATACAGTCTTCATTAACTCCTTCTTATAATATAAACTCAATGCTTAAATTCATAATATAAAAAATACGATTATTCTTTCCAAAATCAATTACCTTAATTGACTAGTTTCTTCACCTTTTCTCTTTTATTAAGCTCCAGATTTCTCCCAAAAGAATATATTTCTTCTATTATTAGAGTCACTTATTTATTTCAATAAGCGATATACCCAATCCTTATAATCACTCTATCTTCCATATTGCCAAAACAACAATTTTACACTATCATTCAAGGAAAAATTTAAGACTATTCCCAAAAATAATACTCCTCGTAACATTCAATAATCTCCAAAATCAACTTAGAATTTATTTAGAGAATTCTAGTATCTTACTTCACCTTTTAAAACAAAAATGACCTAAAGGAAACTGCTAAAGTTTCAAATATGGTCTTACTTAGTACTTTGTTTGTTTAACTATAACAACGATAACTCCTTTTAAAATATTTGCAATTCAGCATAAGGGAAAATTTCTTAATTAAATCCAGCTTCAAATATGGTACCTCGTATACCTGTAAGGTCCTCATAATATTCCTTAATTTGTCACCTTTTAAAGGTTATCTTTATATCATTGCTAAGACGGTGTTGACTATATCCATAAACAAAATATATAATTTATTTAAATCTTAAGAATTCCTCCAAACTGGCATACACCATTGATCTCCTACTTGTTTCCACAAATTATGAAATTTCTCTTCCTTACTCATGTCACTAAACATTAAAGATCATCCAACTATATAAAACTTCAAATGACTAATTTTACGATTCTTAGCACATAATATAATGTATTGCCTTTTTCACTCCTACTAAAAAAATAAATACTAAACTTCTTTCCTTCAAAGGAATAAACTAGAACAATTTTCACCTTTAATGAATCGAAAGTAGTGAACTAGTCTTACTTTGAACTCTTAGGTTCTCCTAACATTTATAAATCTACAAAATAAACATATTGATGCTTTATACAATATATATAAATCACTTTGCATGAATTTGATCACATGCATACATGTCATATAAGAAATTAAGTAACCAAGTTCATCTCATAGAAAATATACATACTACAAAAAATATGTCGTAAGAGATAGTAATATACTAATATCACAACTTGTAAGTAGCTTCTTAATAACATGTCATGAAAGACAAAATAATAACTCAATTCTTATAATAAACTCTTTCTTTTGCTTATGAAAAATACTAAGATCTTTCATATTAACTTGACAATAAGTCAAACTTCCTTAGAATATATTCAAAATAATCCTATTAGTACAAATAGAACAATAAACACTAAACAATTCTTTAAAAAATCAATACTTTATAAAAAAAAATTTCAGCTTTATAAATCGAATAAATATATAGAATTATAAGATAGATGCGAATTGTATGTTGAAACAATAGTCAAAATAACATTTGAACTATAATTTGAAATGAATCGAAAAATATTTGAAATTCCTATGTAAAAAAATTTGTTTGATATTCTTGAAAAATACATATATTTATATGACCAAAAGAATTGTTTATTTGAGTACTAGGCTTAGTGTATGAATAATTAGTCGAGTGAGTTTCCAGGAAAGAGAAGTGCGACACAAACGGCCAACTTAAGTACCAAGTCTTTCCTTAGCCAGAACTTTCCTCAGAAAAATAAATCCACATACTTATTCCGTTCTTCAAAATATAAATCAGAAAATATTTATACTTGAAAATATAAGTATTTGCTCAAAAGAAAGAAGTATTTTTTTTCACGTAATATAAAATGTCAAAAAAAATGCAAATAGAATGCGAAACTCTACCTTATATGCCCTTCCTAGATCTACCCATACTCTCATTGACTGTTTATTTTATTTTCAAAAAGAACCTAGAAAACTGATACTACTTTGTAACACCCCCAAATTTCTCTGTTTTGGAAAAGATATTTTAATATAAAACTCCTTGAGAAACTTGAGAGTATTACCGCCACATGATAACGTTAAAGACTCTAATACTAACTACTAACTGAACTTTAAACTAATCCAGCGGAAATAACTTCTCTTTATTAATATAAATTTTATTGTACAACTATATAACAATGGAAATAAAGAAAATAAAATAACAACTCCTTGACTAATTATGATTCCTCACTAGCTCCCCCACATGAAGTATGAATCAAATCAACCTGCAAAATCTGCTCCCCAAAATAGGGTCATCACAGGGACAAAACCATAAAACAAAACAAATAAAAGCGTGTCAATAAAAATACTGAGTGCATATATATGTGGAATATTAAACAGTATTTAATTAAACATTGAAATATATAATTTCGAAAAACCTTTCTAGATACTTGTATAATATAAAGTATATAGCCTTAATAAAAACTCATTTTCCTTGCCTAGGTACCTTGCCTAAAGTGTGCACACCCCCCAAGTTTAGTATTCCTTACCGAGTCTATTACGAGGGGAACTACCTTGTCCACATGACTTGTACAAAAAGTACGTGGGTGAATAATATAATGGCTACCGTTCTTGCTAATACATAAAAAGTCGTTGCCTCTTTATAATTGCAATCATAAAAGATCATATATCTAATAAAAATCCTTCTAAAATAATCATCCTTTTAAAAGAATAATAATTCTTAAAACTTAGCCATATAAAGACATAAATAAAATAACTTGCTCAAGGGTTATAAACCTTTGAAAAATAATAATAGTTCAAAAACACTCCTTTTTAAATATTTAAACATGAATCAAAAGATCAAACTCCTTCTAAAATATTTGAATATAAATTCAAAGATCAAACTTTATAACTATATTAAACGAAAGACATAATTCAACGTTCATAATTTTTTTTTGTAAACATCCAAACATGTTCATATAAAACAGATGCAGTTCATAATAAAACTCATAAAAACATGTATTTAAATCCAAAATATTTTCCTAAAAACATGATACTACACTTGCAAAACAATTATTAAAATCTATAAATACACGCACCTTGAAAATTAATAATTACTAGGGAGGAAGAGAAAGGTAGGCCAAGAGAGAGAGAGTTTAAACTTGAGAAAAGAGATTTATTTCTCAAATTTGGTGTGAAAAATATGATGGATGGAGACCCCTATTTATACTAGTTGGACAAGTAGAATCGGAATAGGAATAAGAAACTAAAAGATAAATATATAGAAAAAGGATAAACTAATCTAACTAAGATATAAATAATATTTACGCTTATCCAACTAAGATTAGGAAAATATATAAATTATCCCATAATACATATTTATATAAGGTAAAATAACTAAAAGATAAGCAAAAAGAAAAAATTAACAAACTTATGTAACACATTGACCGCACAAGCGCCATATTTTTCTTTTTTTTTCTTTTGCTTTTTATAAATCTTTTTGGATTTTCTTTAAAACATTTTTGATTGTATTTTGAACAAACTACTTGAATTTGATACTTAGAAAAGTTAGGCCCAAAATCTATTTGGGCTAGAATTTGTTTTAAATACCCAAAACCTTTCTTATAAAAGCCTTTCTAATAAATAAAAAATGCCTTTTTAGTAAATAAAACCTTTTAAAAAACTAAAACTTTTATAAAAATATAAATATTAACTTACTAAAGAAATACAGAGTATTACAGTGATTTTATTCACTTTGGTTTTTTTTGTGTGTGTTTGTTGTAGGTGGAATGAGTTTAAAGCAAAAGAAAAATAAAAAAATCGTTGAAGTGTTGGTTGGGCAACATTGCCCTACCTGGCGCGCAAGCAGATTTTTGAATTGAATTTGGAAGATTTTTCAAAATTTTGGCCAAGTGTTACTCACCCGGTCAACCGGGCGAGTCAGCCCAACCGGGAAAAATTTCATTGCTCTTGACCAGGCGATGGAGACTTTTCAAAGAATTTCAAGAATTTTGCTCCAGTGTTCTCTTTCCTTCGTTCCCTTGTTCCATTCTTCGCTCACCACCAGATAAAAGCCACGTTCGCTGGCGTATCTCACCACCCTCACCGGCGCATCTCACCATCATCGTCGGCGCTTTTGGAATCCAGCCGAACTCCACGCATCTGGCCCTGCAACTGACCACCCACAACCCACCTCACTCGCCTCCACCAATGGACTTCCACCGCATCCCCTTTTTCCTCTGTTTCTTTCTTTCGTCTATCACGCATCCTCTACTTCACTCCATTCCAGACCGCCACCTCCATCCTCCGCTCCTCTCTCGTCATCCGCGCAACACTCCACCGTCCAGCGCCGCCACAACCTTGGTTCCACTTAAGTAGATTCGCCTCCAGATCACATCCACACTCCTCCTACTCCCCTCCTATGTCGGTTCGTCGCATCTCCGTGACCATCCAAAAAAATTTTATCCCCTCTGATCTTTTCTTTCTTCTTATTTCTCCTTTCTCTTATTTTGCTTCTCTTTTCTTTTTAGTTTATATTAATCTGATTTTTCTTTTGAATTTTTCTTTTTTTTTTCTCCCAATGAACCTTTAATAATTTCTTTTTATCCATTGTTGTTATAGGACTCTCTCAAGTCGACACCAAATTGGTTCAAATTCGGCTCCGTGAAGCATTACGACACAATTTTTGAGCATATTTGACTCTTATCCCCAATTAATTGGGCGGTAACCGTCTTTCCTAACTTATACCTGTTGTTAATGTTCATTTCGAATTTTCGCTTGAATTGTATTTTGATGCCATCTTGTTGAGAATCTTTTGCACATTGATTGAATTATTAATTCATTGGATTGTTGGGAGTTTTGTGTGCTATGTTAGTGGTGGATTGTGGTATTTGTGGGAGTGCTCGATGTTCGATGATTGTTAGGTTGGTTTTCGTTCCTATTCTGAACTGGTTTATGCAGTAAGGACACTGCAGATTCTAGCTTGAGCGAGGAATATTTGATCCTTTATTGCTTTCTAGTGTAGATTTCATTGCTTTCGTAGGATGTTGCATGATTTAACTGCTTATTAGAAGTGGAAGTTTACGTGTAACCAAAAATATTGTACTACTTTCATACTTGCATTAGCATATTTCATCACATATTGGATATCATCTCATTTTAGTTGCATCTATTGGACTACTGCCAAAACTTTTTGAGAACCTTGTTGATCATATTTTACTACATTTGTTAAGTGTCACTCATCTTGTTAATGATACTTCAGAGCATGATTATTTCGCAACAGATTATTTGTGGTAAGACTGATTGATCTCTCTCTGGCTCGATTTAACATTACTATGTAGACACCCTAGCCTAAGTGAGCTTTTGTGCCTATAAACTGACGTATCTGTGTTAGTTATATTCTTTCATGTGTGATTAGTTCCTCGTTGTTGCATTGATATTGACTTTGACTTGGTACTCCTTGATATTTGATAGTGCATACATTTTGATATGATTGAGGCGTTTCATTTGATGATCTTAGCTCTAAAGTTATTCTTATTTTCATATTATCCTTCCTCTAGCCCCATTGAGCCTTTTCTAACTTTGTTTGATTGATACCTAAATTATAAGCCATTGGCCTCATTTGATTCTTCTCCCAAGCCTAGTTTGGGGGAGCGAGTATTAGTTTTGTTTTAGTTTGTATTGAATTGAAGTGCTCTATTTGTGGTTATAAGAATGAAAGATATGTTTAGTGAGCTTGGAAATTGAAATGAAACTTTGTAAAAAAAAAAAACACACACACAAAAAAAGGTGAAAAATGAAATGATATGAAAAAGAAGTGAAAAAGAGTTGTGAATAAAGTGAAATAAAAAGGTGTTATGATTGAATTTATTGAGTGAAAGGTTGGTGATTATATTTGGAGATTGTTGGTTGTTGCGTGGAGTTGTTATGATCTTTTTTGGTCATGTTTTCAGTTATATAATGCTCCTCCTTATTGATTTTTCCACCACAATTCCCAAATTATTTCTATACCTTTAACCTCAACCTCATTACAACCTTTAAAAGTCCTTTTTATCATTATGCATTATATTGTTGAGTATTAAGTGAGTTAAAAAGTCAAAGTTAAAGAGTATTTGCTTCATATGAGTCGACTTATTTAGGTTGAGAGTCATTATTAAACCCTTAAACACGTGAGAGATTTGAGTGCACATAACTATAGTGAGGTCTGTCATGTTTGGTTAAATCCAATTGGAGAGTCGATTGCGATACATGATATGCTATGCGGCTTTGTTTGAGATTTTTTCGACGCTTGTTTATGTAGTGATTATATCTCTTGTATTTCCAATTGAGTGTTTAGCCCTGTTGTAGTCCTATATTGTAAGTTGTCTAACTTTTCCGATGTGCTTTTTTATTCCTATTCGGTATGTTTTCTTGTTTTTGATGAATTTCAAGCATTGAAGACGTATTTGGAGTAGATTAGATAATCTTGAGGATTAGGAGTACTTGGAAAGAAGCTACAATGAATAAGGATCGTATGGATACTTCATAGTACGAGTTTCAGCAAAAACGAAGCGGAAAATCATTAGAAGAAATGTGAAAAAGAGTCACGTCAACTCCTCTGATAATAACTTTTGATGTGATTTTTAGAATCAAGTAATTTCACCAGATCTGGAAGCTAGACTTGAAGAGATTTCCAACGATAGGTGGAATGCCCCGAGAAGACTTCTGGTCAAAGAGTTATGCCTTTCGGAAGATTGCACTGTTTTTGCTGGAATTTGCTACGCGTACGCGCGGATCACTAATCCGTCCATTAGTGATTTATTTAAGACATTTCTTATCTTGTAAATTACTTTTCTAGTCATATTAGGTTGTTGAATATTATTTCGATAATGTAAGTGCAAGTGACACTCAAGGGAGGGGGGGTGAATTGAGTGTTTGTCCGAATGTTGTATATTTTTCGATTGTAGTAAGAACAGTAAAGGAACAGTTCTGTAGCAGCGGAAATAAAAGCAATGAATAAACATACAAGGATTTAACGAGGTTCGACTTCTAATAAGTCTATGTCCTCCACTCACTCACTCTTTTATTAATCAGCTCAGAATAACAAAAGAATTACACTCAATCTCTTATGCACCTATGCACAAGATGATTCCCCAACTTCCACCTATGGAAGTTCGACCCAACCACCAAGTATGATGGTTCAAATGAAGTTGATCCCGATCAACTTCCTCAGCAAACTGAACTTACAATTTGCTCACTTACAACAAGTTTTCCTCAAGAACAAACAACCTTACACGCTTTAGAATGAGAGTAGTTTAAGAATCTATGTGGTATTCGGGTTTATGCTTAGATTTGAGAGTTCAAGAGATGAAATGCTTTGCTTAGGGTATTCTGAAAATATGCGTGCAAAAGCTTAAGGTTTGTGTGCTAGCAAAACTCCTTAAATAAGCCTTTGGTAAGTAAATGTTACATGATATTATGAGAGTATATTTTCCTCGGAAATATGGAAATTATTCCGAGGAAAATATACTCAGTATAATATCATAAAACACACTTACCATACTTAAGAAATCTTGCTCACACAACAAACCATGCATCCGTGTATTTTGAAAATCAATTTTGCGCGGAAAGAAAACTTTCCTAAAATACGAATGCATGAAGTAAATCCTAAAGGATTGGTTCAGATCTATTCCCAAACTGTTTCAATCAACCAAGTTTTACTTGTAGTTGTGTATGACAAGTAACCGAGGTTTCTTATCATCCAGAACTAGCTCATCTCTCTAGTTTCAAACCTTTATAGTGCATCAAAACCTTTATACCACTTACATTGCATCTAAGACCTAAATGCTACAACTTGATCTTGGTCTTCATGCAATTCTTCAAGACTTGGCTTCACTAGCTTCGTCTTTCTATCCATTGAACTTGTACTTTGGCACTACACATGCAAACAGAAACATGCATGCAATATAATAGTTCAATGTGGTTTGTCATCACTCAAAACTCAAAACAGGGAACTCAATAAATCCCCCCTTTTTGATGATGACAAACTCTGAAGTCCCCCCTGCAAATAATATCATTAGTTTTGAGAACTTTTTTAAACAATTTGAATTCTTAAGATAAGAACTGAAGGCACTGGTCTCGTACTGTTCATGCAGAGTAAGCATCATTTACAAGTACACCAGTTCACAACTAACTGACATCAGTTTAAGAAAGAGTTTCTAAGTACCATAGGCAAATACTAATTAGACTCAGAGCTCTTAGACTTAAACATGCATTCGCAAGAAGAACATCCGTAGTTGTTCAGACTTATTTCTAAGTCATTAGGGTGAAAATAAGTAAAGTGCTTTGAATACACTCACTTCTAGACCACTTCTGGTCTGTCACCTCTAACAAGGCACTCAACCTTGTTCTAGTTGCTGCAACACACACAGGTTGTAACACTTCCCCCTAAGATTAGGTGAACTTCACACCTGCTTCCCCCTTTTGGCATCATCAAAATAGATCAAGGAACCAAACAAATTAACAAATAACAAAACACAACCAGTATATAAACTACCAATTATATGAAGTTCATGCTAAATAGGCAGCTCAAACAGCATTCTAGGGATGCTGATGCTACCAGTGTTCCTGCAAAGTACCAAAAGCTACAAGTCCTAAATAATAGTTATTACAGACCAGTAGTAGACCAAATTACAGAAGATCAAGTGTTTTTGGAATTCGGGAAGGGGGTAACCAGATATAAAGTTCAATAAAAGAGAGGGGTTAGCAGCGAAATAGAATAAGAAGAAAAGAGAGGAATTCAATCAGCTCCAGAGTCGTTTTTAGTCCCACATCTTCTTCCTCCTCAAGATTCTCTGAAACATCTTTTGTATTTTCTTCCTCCTCCTCTTCTCCTTTCTCTTCCTCCTCCTCATCTTCTTGCTCTTCCTCATCCTCTTCTTCTTTCTCTCCCTCGGAAACCAGTTCATCATCATCTTCATCACCAGCAGCATTGAATGACTCTTCCTTTGCCTCATAATCCTCTCTACCTTGAATAATACCAGCTTTGTCAAGGCGAACCTCAACTCTCCTATAGGATTCCTGAAGTGCAGTGCAAAGTTGAGTAACACTATTTAGCATATTCTTCATCATATGGTTCTGGTCACTCAACTGCTTGACCAAGGCATAAGTAGCCTGAACTGATTCCGTACTGTTCCCTGCACCAACTTCATCACCCTTTGCTTCACCCTTCATTCTCAGAACACCATCTGCATAGGACATGCCCTTCTGACCTATAATCTGATTCGTAAGATGAGACATGGGGCCATAGTCTCCCACCATACGAATTTTCCAATGCTTAAATACTAAGGTCAGCCATCCTCCATAGGACAGTGCATGCTTAGCCTTCTCCACACAGCAGATCATGTGACCCAACATCATAGCAGGGAGGTTGACTGGAATATGTTCCATGAGACAGTATATGAGAACACTATCCATCAACCGTACACTCATGCGGCCTTGTGCTCTGGGAAACACAATCTTGGAGGCTATGGTATGAAATATCCTCATGATTGGCTCCCTTAAGTGGCCAATGGTGTACCCCTGCTTAGGGTCAAGTGGACCAGTGAACAACCTGGTCTGGATCTGTTCTGCTGTGATTCCTTTACCTGTGGGCCAGTTCTCCCTTGAGTACTCATCAAGTCCCTTGTTTGGGACTTTGAGAATTTCAGCCAAAAGCTTCTCAGATAAATTAATGGGAGTGCCCTTAACAAAAGCATGGTAGGACCCATCGTCCTTAGTATGCAGGTGTTCATAAAATTCCTCAACTAAAGGCATAAACACATCAAGTCCTTGTGCAAACAAAACAGACCATTTCTGAAATGCTAAAGCTTCCTTAACCTCATGCAAGAACTTCTGATCAACCCAACTCTTGGCAACAGAAAAACCAACCAGAATAGACCTATCCGTCAAATCATACAAAGGCTCGGGAGTGATAGACTTACTTTTCTTGGGTTTAGAACCCTCTACAGCAACAATAGTAGGCAGCTTCCTCTTTTTGTCAGCAGGGAACCGGTCTGGTTCTGGTTCCTGCACAATCTCCTTGCCTTTGGAAGATTCAGCACCCTTCCTAGCAACCGTCTTTACCCTTGAACCCTTGCTAGCAACAACCTCCTTCTTAGTAACTTCCCCCTCAACATCAGCACCTTCCTTCTTCTTTAATTTCTCCCCTGGTTTGGGTGTGAGTTTAGGAGTAGGGAGTTTGGGTTTGGTGGTTTTGACTAGTTATTTTGTGGTGTTGGGTTTGGTAACCTCCTTCTCAGCAGACTTAACCGCTTTTGATGGCGGTTTCGTGGCAGCAACTTTCTTTGCCTGCATCGCTTTCCTCTGTGGTTCAACTACAACATCCTCCTTCTCAACATATTCTTCCTCCACCTCCTGATTTTCCGGTTCTGAATCACCCACCGGCTCCGACTCCGTTTCCGGTTCTGACAGTTCCATCTTCTCCGACTCCTCTGGCTTAGACTCCTCAACAGGTTTTGGTGTAGGAGTCTTTGATTTTGGTGTGATAGGCTTTTTGGGAGTGGTGGTTTTTGTAACTTTGGAAGTGGCGGTTTTGGTGATTTTGGCGGTTGATTTTGGAATTACCGCTTTTTTGGTGGTAGATTTTGTGGTGGTTTTTGGTGTAGTTGTTTTGGTAGTGGTGGATTTTGTGGTTGCTGGCTTCTTTGAATTCCTCCTTATTAAAGGTACTTCTTCCTCATCTTCAACCTCTTCCTCCATAACCGGTTCCTCCACTGGATCAGCCACAACCTTTGTTTTCTTAGTTTCAATTTCGGGAGATTCTTCAACCTCCTTTTCTACCAACCTAGTACTCCTCCTTTTTGACATGATGAGACTGAATTCCCTCTGTTTCGAGCACTTATGAATAAGAAAAGAAAAACTTGAACAATTTGTGTTTCAAGAATTCGAGAAAGAAGGAAGTAGAAAAGAGATTAGGGTTTGATCGAGAGAATATAAGTAAAGAAAGGAAAAGAAGATCAGAAAAATATGTGATCAAAGAGAATAAGAAAAAATAAGGAAAGTATGATCACATGCAAGAATATATATATAAGATGGCAAGAAAATAACCAACCGGATATATCCGTTATTCGCAAACTGCAGTTGCCTTAATTACAACCGTCACTTCATTTATTTTTCTTATTTGAAATTTGAAAAATATTCAGAGAATAACCGCCTCAAGAATCTGGTTCCCAAGTGGTCTGCAACTGGTCTGTGCCAACTTACCCTTTTTAAGACTTATGCTTAAGTACCCAAGTACTAAGATGATCAGTTCAGCATCGCATAAGAACTTTGTGAGCCCTAAAAAGCAAAAGAAGAAATATACAGAAGAAAAAGAAATATATACACAAATTGACATCATTTGACTCGCCAAAGGGACAAGTCAAGACCTAAGAGCTCATTGTCTAATCTTAATCATACCCAACAAGGTACGAAGCTTGATGAACACTTCTCTGCTCAAAGGTTTTTTAAATATGTCAGCTAGTTGATCTTCTAACATGCAAAACTCCAACTCAACATTACCTTTTTCAACGTTGTCCCTTAGAAAATGATGCCTAATCTCAATATGCACTAGGGGAAAAAAAAGGAAGGGCTGCGCAGGAAGGGCTGCGCTTTTTATATAAGCGCAGCCCTATAAATGAAGGGCTGCGCTTTTCTACAAAAGCGCAGCCCTACAGAACAAAAGGGCTGCGCTTTTGTAGAAAAGCGCAGCCCTTCAGTTAGTAGGGCTGCGCTTTTTAAAAAAAGCGCAGCCCTTCAACTTTGTAGGGCTGCGTTTTTTTTTAACAGGCGCAGCCCTATTGGGCCTTAAAACAAACACCCGCTAATTAATAAACTTCAGCATTCTCACGCACAAAAAAAAACCCTTGCTCATAAACTTCACGCCTCCCTCTTCTCTCTCTTCTCTCTCATACGCCTCTTCTCTCTCTCTCTCATACGCCCCCTCTCTCTCTTTTCTCCCTCTCATATGCCTTTTACACTCCTTCGTTCGAATTTTCTGTTATCAAATGCCTTAAAGCAGACGACAAACACCGTGACTTCATCTCCTTCGTTTGATTTTGAGGTTATCTTCATCTCCTTCGAGAAATTCCCTCCTTCGTTCGAATTTTCTGGTTATCTTCATCTCCTTCGTTCGATTTTGAGGATATTTGCAAGTACACCGTGACAAACACCGGTTATCTTCCTCTCGTTCGTTCGTCTCCATCAACCCCGACGAGTTGGTCTTCAGATCTATAATTTTAGGGGTTTTTTTTGCATTTTTATTCATTTTCGTTCATCTTTTTTCATTTTTGTTCTATTTTCGTTCCTTTTTTTCTCTATTTCCGGTCGTTCGTTGCAGCAATTTCAGATCTATAATTTTAGGGTTTTTTCTTCATTTTTTTCATTTTCGTTTAATTTTTTGTTACATTTTTCGTTTCTGATTTTGTTTTTTTGTAATTGTGATGTAATTTTTTTCGGTTTTTCTTTTCAGGATATTAATTTCTGTTTTTTTGGTTTGTATTCAATTCTTTTTATGTAATTACTATGTAATTTTTTGTAATTCTTTTGTAGTTTTTGGGATATTTTTCATTTTGGTGATTTTGTTGAATATTTTGCTGCAGTTATTACTTTTTGTTGTATTGTTTCTGTTTAATTTCGATGTTTATGTCAATTTTTGCGCAAATGTTGATGGTGGATAATGAATTGTGTTTGTATTTGATGTTTAAATGTCAATTTTATGTTGTTGTTCGTAATATTTCTCTGTATAAAAAATGCAAAAAAAAAATTTTTTTAATTTTTTTTTTTGGGTCAAAAGGGCTGCGTTTTTTTACTAAAAGCGCAGCCCTTCAAGCTTAGAAGGGCTGCGCTTTTTAGTAAAAAGCGCAGCCCTTCTAAGTTTGAAGGGCTGCGCTTTTTAGTAAAAAGCGCAGCCCTTTGTTGTGAAGGGCTGCGCTTTTCTAGCGCAGCCCTACTTGAATACTGAAGGGCTGCGATGGAAAGGGCTGCCCTCAAAAAGCGCATCCCTACATGCCATTTTCAGCGCAGCCCTACTGCTTTTTTCCACTAGTGATGCTTGGTTTTAGAAGGCTGGACAGGATTTTTCGAAATATTGATTGCACTTGTGTTATCAAATAAAATAGGAACACTTCCGAAACAGACCCCAAAATCCTTTAGTTGTGACTTTATCCACAAGAGTTGAGCACAGCACAAAGCAGCAGCAATGTACTCAGACTCAGTTGTGGATAAGGCTACAGAATTTTGTTTCTTAGATCCCCATGAAATGAGACAAGAACCTAAGAAGTGGGCCATTCCAGAAGTACTCTTCATGTCCACAATAAAACCAGCAAAGTCAACATCTGTGTATCCAATGAGGTTCATGCTGCTGCCCTTTGGATACCACAAACACATATCATCAGTACCATTGAGATATATCAGAATCCTTTTAACAGCCTTTAGGTGAGATTCTTTAAGGTTGCTTTGAAATCTCGCACACAACCCTACTAAAAACACTATATCTGGCCTACTGGCTGTTAAGTAAAGCAATGAGCCAATCATACCTCTGTATAGCTTGCCCTCAACATCCTTTCCCTTCTCATCAAGGCTCAATTTTGTAGAAGTTGGAATAGGTGTTTCATAGGACTTGCTATCTTGCAGACCATACCTCTTCAGCAGCTTCTTGAGGTATTTCTGTTGATGGATCATGATTGCATCTTTGGTTTGCTTGATTTGAAGCCTAAGGAAGAATCCAAGTTCTCCCATCATACTCATCTCATATTCGCTCTTCATCAAATCTGCAAACTCATTACACAAATCAGGGTTAGTAGCTCCGAACAAAATATCATCAACATATATTTGGACCACTAACAGATCAGTTCCCCTTTCTTTCAAGAATAGTGTCTTGTCAACCGATCCTCTCTTATAGCCATTTTCTAAAAGAAAACTGGAAAGTCTCTCATACCATGCTCTAGGAGCTTGTTTGAGACCATAAAGAGCTTTGTCGAGTTTAAAAACATGATTAGGCAAGTCACTATCCTCAAAACCAGGGGCTTGCTTTACATAAACATCTTCTTTAAAATAACCATTAAGAAAGGTTGTCTTAACGTCCATTTGAAAGAGTTTAAAGTCTTTCATACCTTCTTGTTGATTAAACCCTTGGACCACTAGCCTAGCTTTGTTTCTGACTATAATTCCTAAATCATCCAATTTGTTCCTAAACACCCATTTAGTTCCAATAACAGACATGTTCTCCATCCTAGGTTCAAGATGCCATACTTGATTTCTCTTAAACTGATTGAGTTCATCTTGCATGGCTAGAACCCAATCTGGATCCGTTAAAGCAACCTTATAGTCAGTAGGTTCAACATTTGATAAGAAGGAATAGAATGCACAAAAGTTTTGCAAAGTAGAGTTCCTTGTCTGCACCCCCTTGTTAATGTCACTAATGATTAGATCAGTGGGGTGAGAGGACTTGTACTTAAAAGATTTGTTCATATCAAGTTTGCATTTGTGCCTTCTAATGTTGAACCTGTTCCTGTACTGGTTCCCCCTGTCTCATTGTTGTTTTGAGCAGGTGAACCAGTTTCCATAGTGGTCTCATCTGCATCATCTTCATGTGGATGAGCATCTGAGTCACTATCTCCTTCCCTTACCTCTTGAGCTACCTGATTCTGTGCTGGACCAGACTCTTCCTCTCTATGAGAGTTGTGTGGTGAGCCTGGTTCAGCACCTTCTTCATCCTTAGCTCCCTTAAAGTTCAGCATACCAATTTCGAACTCATCAGCATCTTCAACCTGCACATGCTTGCTGAACATGTTAGTCTCATCAAACAAGACATGGATACTTTCTTCAACACACAAGGTTCTTTTATTGAAAACTTTGTATGCCTTGCTGTGTGAAGAGTATCCAACGAAAACAGCCTCATCACTCCTAGGTCAAACTTGTCCAAACTTGATTTACCATTGTTGTGTACAAAACATTTGCACCCAAAAATACGTAAATTGTTTTCTTCCCCTAAGGAGCTCATAAGGTGTTTTATTCAGTAAAGGTCTAAACATTACTCTATTTAAAATATAACACGAGTACTCACAGCCTCAGCCCAGAAGTTTCGAGGAAGACCACTCTCTAGAAGCATTGTTCTTGCCATTTCTTCTAGAGTGCGATTTTTCCTTTCAACCACTCCATTTTGTTGTGGAGTTCTAGGAGCTGAAAAATTGTGAGATACACCATGATCATTACAGTAGGTTACGAAGCTGACATTGTCAAATTCAGAACCATGATCAGACCGGATAGAGACCAGTTGATGACTAATCTTGTTTTGGACTGTTTTACCAGAATTTCAAATTCTTCAAAAGTTTCATTTTTAAACTTCAAAAAGATTGTCCAAGTGAAACGAGAATAATCATCAACTAACACAAACACATAACTATGACCATTTCGACTTTGCACACGCATGGGCCCACACAAGTCCATGTGTACAAGTTCGAAAGGTCTAGTTGTGCTTACAAACTTCTTTGGCTGAAAAGAGGACTTGACATGTTTACATTTAGCACATTCATGACAAATATGATCTGCAGCAAACTTGATGTTAGGTAAACCTGTCACCAAGTCTTGAGATCTCAGTTTATTAGATAAGAAAAACTACATGTCCAAGTCTCTTATGCCACAGCCAATGATCATCCTTTATAACACTAAGACAAGTGGCACTGGTCTTTGGAATCTGACTTAAAAATGTTATGTAAACATTGTTATGTCGAAATCCCTTGCAGACCAGTTCCCTTGTTTCAGTGTTGACTATATGACAAAGATTGGTTTAAATTCAACATGGTTTCCTTTGTCACATAGTTGAGAAATGCTCAAGAGGTTATGTTTCAAACCTTCTACAAAGTAAACATCATTAATAGCTTGAGAAAGTGTCTTACCAACTTTACCTATACCTTTAATCAAACCTTTGCTATTGTCTCCAAAGGTGACACTTCCTCCTTCATAGGCTACGAGTGAGAGAAATTGACTTTTATCTCCTGACATGTGTCTTGAGCAACCACTGTCCAAATACCAGTATGGTTTTGCTCTCACTCTAACCTGCACAAACAAATCAAGGTTTAGTTTTAGGAACCCAGATTTCTTGGGTTCCTTGTCCTTGGAAACTGGTTTGACTCTGTCCTTTCTAACCAGATTTGTTTTACATTGGTCTTCTTTGTTTTATCATGTTTTCCATTGTTAGACCAATTGTGTGTGTGATCCTTCTGATAAAGGGCATTGTGAACATGAGACTGGTTTTTTTTATCATGTTTTTGCTTAGTCCAACAAGTATTAATAACATGACCATTCTTACCACAGTAGGTACATACGTGCATGTCCTTTGCAAACACGTACTTACCTCTCTTGAATTCAGAAATCCAAGTCTCATCTCTTCCCAACTTTGGTGGCTGTTGGGAACTGGTTCCAGAATACCCTAATCCAAACCTCTGAGGATTACCAGGTTGTGAGGTCAGAATGTTTAAAGTACTCTGAGCATCGAGCAACCTGTTCATCTCTGTCTCAAGCAGTCACTCAAATCCTGTTCCTTGGTTTCAAGTTTCTTAAGTTGAGCTTCATTAAATTCTGCAGCAATGGCAAGATCCAACTTTGCCTTATGAAGCTCATCCTTAAGTTTTGAAACCAGTTCTGGATCTGGTTCAGAAGTGGTCGCAATGTTCTTGCCTTTTCTTAGTTCGTATAATTCGGATTGAAGATCACAGATCTTACCCTCATATTCCAAACATAAGTCTTCAACATTAACATAGGACCACTTGTGCTAGCAAAAGAAGCTTTCAAATCCACATACTCATTGAACAATTCTTCCACATCATCAATCAGATAATTATGAGCCAAAATTAAATCAGAATGTTCTAAAGTAAAGCTTTTCTGTTTGAGTAACTCGAAATTTATACCTTCAACTTCAGCCTCCTTGAGTTTACTAAATCCTCTATCATGATTTTGATAAAAATCAGTTTTTGAAAAATCTGATTGAGGTCTTAGCATCTCAAGCTCAATATTCTTCTGATCCAAACTTATTTCAAGCTCTGAAATTTTTTCTTTCAGTTCTGTACAAATAAGTTCAAGTTCAGCAGAACGGTTTCACTTAGGTCTAAGTTTCGAGTTACCTCTCTCAACTTCTTTTTGTTAGCTTTATAAGCAGCATTACCTTTAACATTTTGTTCAATAGCAGAATCAATAAAACCTAGTAACTCATCTCTATCACAATATCTCATTTGTTCTTGCATATTAGAATAGTTACCTGTTCTTCGTCGGAAGAGCTGCTTCCTGCCATGAGACACATGTGTCCTTTCTTTCCTAAACTGGTCTGCTTCTGGTCTATGTCTCCAATCAGTGCAGTCACACACATTAGGGCTTCATCTTCCTCGCTTTCACCACCTGAATCAGAATCACCCCAGGCGGCTAGCATACCCTCTTAGTCATTTTCTTCTCTCTCTGTCCTCCTTTATCATTCTTCCATGCTGGACAATCCTTGACCATGTGTCCAGTTTCTCCACATTTGAAGCAACCAGTGCTGAACTGGTCTTCTTCAGTTGCCCTTGTTCTTCCAAGACTTCCCCTTGAACTGCGTTCTGAGACTCCTCTCAAACCTCTTAGCCATGAGTCCAATCTCATCGAGATCTTCATCATTTTCCTCACCCTTCAAAGCTAACCCACGACTTTTGGTTGTGCTTTCCTCCTTGAATCCACCAACATCTCATGAGTCATTAATGACCCAATAAGTTGTTCTATGGACAAGGTCGTTAGATCCTTAGCCTCCTGAATAGCAGTCACCTTGGGCAGCCATTTACCTGTCAAACTTCTCAAGATCTTTCTCACCAAATCTTCATTAGTAAAGCTTTTCCAAGATATTTAAGTTCATTGATAATTGGCATGAAACGAGTAAACATATCTCTTATATTTTCATCTCGGTTCATATCAAAAGTTTCATATTTAGACATTAGCATATCAACTTTAGATCTCCTGACTTCACTAGTGCCTTCATAGGCTAATTCTAGGGTTTCCCATATTTCCTTAGCAGTAGAGCATGCTAAGATACGGCTTACCTCATTATCAGCAATACCTTGTTGAAGTAGAGACATGGCCTTTGCATTCTTCTCGAGAGTCTTCAGATCTGTAGTAGTGTACTCACTCTTCTTCTTCTATGTTCCATCTGAATTGTTAGCCACCTTCTTTGGCCCATTCTTGATGATCATCCAGCACTCATAGTCTGTGCAATTTTTCCACCAAGGATAGTTGGTTCCATTGAACTTTGGCAGCCTTGATCCTCTGGGTCCACTGGTCATTTCTTGAGTAGTCATTATGTCTCCTTCTCTAGGTGTTACCCTTTCAAGAAGTTAGGCTCTGATACCAATTGTAAGTGCAAGTGACACTCAAGAGGGGGGGTGAATTGAGTGTTTGTCCGAATGTTGTATATTTTTCGATTATAGTAAGAACAGTAAAGGAACAGTTCCCTAGCAGCGGAAAATAAAAGCAATGAATAAACACACAAGGATTTAACGAGGTTCGACTTCTAATAAGTCTACGTCATCCACTCACTCACTCTTTTATTAATCAACTCAGAATAACAAAAGAATTACACTCAATCACTTATGCACCTATGCACAAGATGATTCCCAACTTCTACCTATGGAAGTTCGACCAACCACCAACTATGATGGTTCAAATGAAGTTGATCCCGATCAACTTCCCAGCAAACTGAACTCACAATTGCTCACTTACAACAAGTTTTCTCTCAAGAACGACAAACAGCCTTACACGCTTAGAATGAGAGTAGTTTAAGATCTATGTGGTATTCGGGTTTATGCTTAGATTTGAGAGTTCAAGAAATGAAATGCTTTTTCTTGGTATTATGAAAATATGCGTGCAAAAGCTTAAGGTTAGTGTGCTAGCAGAACTCCTTAAATAAGCCTTTGGTAAGTAAATGTTACATGATATTATGAGAGTATATTTTCCTCGAAAATATGCAAATTATTCCAAGGAAAATATACTCAGTATAATATCATATAACACACTTACCATACTTAAGAAATCTTGCTCACACAACAAAGTGAACAAACCATGCATCCGTGTATTTTGAAAATAAATTTTGCGCGGAACGAAAACTTTCCTAAAATACGAATGCATGAAGTAAATCCTAGAGGATTGGTTCAGATCTGTTCCCAGACTGTTTCAATCAACCAATTTTTACTTGTAGTTGTGTAAAACAAGTAACCGAGGTTTCTTGTCATCCACAACTAGCTCATCTCTCTAGTTTCAAACCTTTATAGTGCATCAAAACCTTTATACCACTTACATTGCATCTAAGACCTAAATGCTACAACTTGATCCTGGTCTTCATGCAATTCTTTAAGACTTGGCTTCACTAGCTTCGTTTTTCTATCCATTGAACTTGTACTTTGGCACCTACACATGCAAACAGAAACATGCATGCAATATAATAGTTCAATGTGGTTTGTCATCACTCAAAACTCAAAACAGGGAACTCAACAGATAAGGGTTTCATTATTTTTCTCTCTCCTCCTCCCTCACACATTATATTCATCTTCTAGGTTTTAGTTTAGTTTTCTCATCTCTTTCTCTCTAGTTTTTTAGAAAACCCTAGTTGTTATTTTTCTTCATGAATTCATGAATTCTATTAGTTTCTTTCATTTATTTCTTTAATTACATTTTTCTTTGTAGATTTAGATTTCATTATTTATTTCATGATAGAGTAGTTTTTATTTTCTAGGGTTTGGCAATCCATGTTTATATGCTATGATTTGATTGATTTTTATTCATAGTTTGATTAGTTATTGATCTCTCTAATTGATTAGTGTTTTATTTTTAATCTTTCAATATGATCAATTGTCTGATGAAATATTGCTAATATAAAGTCATAGATCGAGATATAGTACTCTTTAGAGGCTTACCTACAATTAGCAAATTTGATTATGTTGAGCAACCGTACTAGCATATGTTGATTTGAGAGGGTTACCATAGGATTAACCTGTGCTCTAGATATATAATTAATTGAACTGTGATGATATTTTGATAGATTGTAAGTATAAAGATGGTGAACCATTGCCCTATATCTTTTTACTTTGATTTTCGTAGTTTGATTAGTTTAGAGCTTTAATTCAATTGTTCTTGATCTTATTTAGTTTTTACCATAATTTAGAATCTAAATTAGAACGACCATCTCTCCGTGGATTTGACCCTACTTATCCTACTACATTGTTAAAAGGTTTGCTAGGATTTATTTTTGACAGGTGTACGACAGCCTATCAGTGGGCAGTGGAGTGGAGGGGAGAGGTGGGCAGTGGAGAGGAGGGGAGGGGTGGGCAGGGGTGTGCAGGGAGGGGCGGTCTGTGCAGGGGGTTGGAGAGGGGTGGACGAGGAGGGGTGTGTAGGGGAGGGGGTCTGCGTAGGGAAGGGAGGGATCCCCTGCACAAACCCCTTGCCCCCTCCCTGCCACTGCACAAACCCCCTATCCCTGCACACCCCTTCCCACCTTTCCCCTCCCCAACCTACGTACACACCCCTCCCTCACCCCTGCGTAGTACCCCTACCCTTCCCTACCCCTGGACAAACCCCCGACCCCTCCCCTCCCCTCCCCTGCAAACCCTCCCCCACCCTACATAGACCCCCCACCCCCACATACCCCTCCCCCTGCATAGACCTTCCCCCACCCCTGCCCACCCCTCCTCACCCCTGTACAGACCCTCCCCACCCCTGCACACCCTCCCCCACCCTCCCGTCCCCTGCACAGACCCCCCCTTCCCTACACACACCCTTCCCCAACCCCCTGCCCATACGTCTCCTCCCTTGCATAGACCCCCTTCTTGCATACCCCTCGCCCCTTATTGCGGCTCGTAATGTTGTTTTGTTTTCTTGAGCTATATATACTAATGCTTACATTTGTACAATTTCGAGGAGATGGCGGATCTGCATATGGATGAGAGCTCTGGTAGTGAATACACCATCGAGGATGAATCATACGATGAGATAAAGGAATGGGATAGATAAAGGTGATCTGGAGGATCGAAATCTTCAGGTTGAGTTCATTACTAGGCTTGAGAGCAAAACAATTGAAAATGCTCTCATAGGAAAGAATTACGTGCAAGGCCAACCTCGCCGTGAAGAAGTAAATACACAAAGTTCAAGAGTTTTAAAAGCACCACAAATTGATAGGAAATCATTGGCGACGAAAAAGAAAAAAGAAAGGGGACCTACAAAGTCACTAGAAAAACACAAAACTATGACTTTGGAGTATGATCATATATTTGGGTCAATCTTGTGGAAACTGACGTCATAAGTATGGCATGCAAATTGGTCTTTGCTTGCGGAAACTATCCATTGTGCACTCATCAAAAGAGGTACCCGATCGGGGTTGAAGAAGTGTCGATGGGATGATACTATGGTAAGGTTCACATATAATAATGTTTAACTTTCTTAATTATTTAATTAAATATCGGTGTACTATTAATGATAGCGTTTAAATTACAACAATTGCGAAAACTAATTTGTGAAATGCATTTTATTGTAGAATCTTTTCAATATCGAAGATGATGAAGCGAAGAAGAATGTATTTCTATCCGTGCTTGCCGAGAGATTCAGAAATTTCAAGGCTAAGTTAGTAACTGGGTGGATCACTGAGCGGATGAAGGTAATAGGTACAAATAAGAAGAAAATCTACGACGGATAAACGCCATCCGGTTCTCACACTTCACTAGAAACATCATCAGCCGAACCCTCCCAATTATCATTTTAGATATGGAAAAGTATCAAACATGAAGACTGAGAAGCATTTGTTGCTAAAAACACTACCCCACAAGCTATTGTAAGAATTTTTCTTAATATTAACTACACTTAGCTCCAATATTATTCTATAACCTTTGTTTGTAATTGTGTTTTAGGCAAGGCGTGAGAAAAGTAGCATGAGTGCAAAAGCTAGGAAGTATTATCATAATTTGGGTGCTCATTCGTACAATGAGGCGAGAGAGAAGTGGATGTTCGCCCATTACCCCTGCAACGGGTTCGACACCGGCAACTGGGACTAGCTCTACCACCATTGTTACACAGGCTCGACAACCAGATAGAGTCCTTAATTGCTGGTGTTCGATGCATGGGGTTACTCCAAACCCTGCACGTAAAAGAAAATTCAAAAGGTACCACCTATATTTCTACTGTAAATTCCAATAAAAATAATGAACATATGACATCTAGTCTCGAACACCATTAATGCGCTGCAAAACATGGTCAATGACAATATACTTCTAATACATGCTACAATGAGAATCAGGATCACCAACAACCATTTGGCAGTGCATCAACAATTCAAAGGCTTAGTCTTTTAATTCTGGTTTCTCTCCTTTCCGATCAAGTCTATGTCACTATAGTACTTCATTTATTATAGCCTTTCCATTTGCACTTCCATTACATTTTATTTTTCTTTTTATTTTCATTGGCCTTTCACTATCATTTATGCTTCAAGTTCAATGATGAAACTTAAATCACCTAATGATATTGACTAAATAAAAAAAAGAGAAAAAAAAGGACATACTTTGGATTAAGAGTTGTTCCCCTCTTCCCTCCATTATCCATAAGCCATCTCATGCAACCCAAAATATAAAATCCCATAAAGCATCATCCTTTATGATTCTCCTGCCCAATAATCCCTTTAAAATCAAAACATCACAAATAACCTTCAAAGCCTTCCAATACTCATAACCAATAACGTGTATGCAAGCCTCTAACAAAACAATCATGCCATGTAAAGATTAAAAAGTGAAAAAAAAAATCTAAGTGCAAAAAAAAGAAAGCAAAAGCAAAAGAAAAGACACATGACAAAAAGCAAAAAGAACTACAAAAAGAAAAAGGCAAAGGCAAAGGCAAAGAAATATAAACTCAAGCTAGGAGGTTTGCACACAAGTTCTACCCCTCATTCAAGTTTCAAATCAATCCATCAAAACCTTATTAATCTTTATATTTGAAATCCATGACCTGTACCTTATCCCAATCAGTCTAAATCTTCATCTAAACCTCATGCCTCAAACCTTTCAACCTTTGGTCATCCCTAACTCTTTTTCAAGGTATATCTAAGCATGTTAGGTTGAACACACGAAAGGGCGGCCTAGGCAAAAGTTAGGGCACAAAAAGAATTATAATAATAAAGAAATCAGATCCAGAATTACGAAGGTCTAAGTCTGCAAGGATACATAGGAATTGTTATCTCGAGGTCTGACCACTTCAATTAAATAAAATTAATCAAGGTCTAATGATTTGACTTTCTAGAATTTAGGAGCATAGTCTTTCTAGATCCCGACATCAAGTCGAGTCTGAACATAGCCTCGTTAGAGCCTTTTCCCACCTACATCTATTAAAGTCACAAATTTAACCTTTTAATTTTTTATTCCAAACTCAACATAGCCTCGTTAGAGCCTTTTCCCACCTACATTTATCAAAAACAGTTTTCAAAAATCATTCAATCTATTTTTGATTATTCTATGCACTCTACATATCCAGATAATGTAGCCTTGCAAAACCATGACCTTGCATTGCATTTTATACATCCTAGTCTTGCATAACCCTGACCATGCATGATGTGTCACCCCCCTTAGTTTTGCATAACCTTAATCCTTGTATAGCATCTCATGCACCCTTAGAGAGTCTAAGTTTGCACTATTATGTGCTTTTGCTGAGTTGTTTGCACCTATCTGCTATCATCTTCTTCTGCAAGTAATTAGATTGCTTGTATTTAGTGTCCTGCATACTAACTTTGTTTTGCAGATACTGGCGTATATAGATCATGTTGAACCCTAGTTTTGATGATGACAAAAGAACAAAGATGTAAACTAAGTAGTGAACTAATGAGTTATGTAAGTGTATGATTATTAAGGTATTAGTGAAAGGAACAAGGAGAATACTAAGTCAAGGAAGAAGTCAAGAGAGGATTTCAAAGACTAAGTAAAGATGTTTCTAGAAGTTGATACTGGAGCAGCATTGGATCAAGAAGAAAAAGTAAGGCGTTTTATTTTCTAGTTCCATTGTAAAAGGAACAAGTAATGTTGGTAAGGAACATTGGTAGTCTTATTTGAGAATGAGAGTTTGTTCCTTTCTAAGGAACAAACTAAATGGCACTAATCGAATCTGTTAAAGGAACTTAACAATTAAAGAGGAACTAGACTTATGCTTGAAGCAGTATAACGGTTCAATTATGAAGTTGAGTAAGTCATGCCTAAATAATAGGTGACCGTTTTTCTCTAAGTAAAAAATCAGTTTCAGTAGAAAATCTTTTAAGGAAAAGATTTTGTTTTTTCGAAAAAGATAAGAAAATTATTATTCAGTTTTTTTAAAGATTTTATTTAAAGATAATATTTTTAAAATTTAATTTGAGTTTTAAATTAAATTGCTTTTAAAGATGAACTGATTTTCGGATAAAGCTCAAAGCACTCTATAATCTAGGAGCAGTAACAACAACATGTCCACGTTCTACATTATTGTTACTATAAATATTGAAGTCTAAATAAGTTCCAAATGTGTCTGACTAAGTAATTAAGTGAGTTTAACTAATTAAGTGTCAGTGCCTTCATTCTCTTATAATAGTCATTTGTTCTTTGCTTACTTACTCTAATTCCACTAAGCTTATTTCGATCAATTGTATTTTGGTTTTTGGGGTAAAGGGACTTTGAGTGAAATTCTATAAGAGAGAAGCTTTGAGTAAAGCTAGTAAGAGTGAACTTCGAGTGAAGTTGAGAGGAACTGCTGTTAAGGGAACAGTGGCTCAAGAACTTGAGTTTAGGAACTCAAGGTGTGGCTCGAGAATAGAGTTAGGTTGTAATAAAGTTATTTGGCCTAATTAGTGAAAGAGTTGAATTTAAAATCCCTAGTGGTCGAGGTTGTTTCTTCTTGTTGGGCCCAAGAAGTTTTTAGTCGTAAAAATCCCTTGTGTTCCTCTAGCTTGTTTATTTGTTTAAGTTTAAATTTCCGCAAAAGGTTACGTTTATTTCTACACATACGATTCACCCCCCCTCTTGTAGTGTTCCTAGGGAAATAACAGATCAGATCTAAACTGTAGAGCGTTAAGAATCGTTCTCTGTCCCGACACCGTATACATTGAATTTCGATTTCCTGAACCTCAATCAAAGTGGGGGGTTTTATAGACACATAATCGTGTCTCCCCATTTAAGGATTCGATGATGAGACATACTATGCTCTTAACTGGTCTGACTCAAGGGCATATCAGTCTGAAAAGCCAACCCAAAACCATTTTCAAAATGTTAAAAAGTCCTATATTAAAGCTCAATTAATCATTTGTGATGATTAGTTGCATTTTGAGCCAATCCTTTGAAAGAGCGCAGTGATTCATTATTCATGATAATTATTTGTTTTATTTTAATAATTAAATATTTTCAAAGACATTTTCATAATTAAAATAGGATATTCGGAGTCCAAATATAAAAGAAAATTATTAAAATGCGTTTTCTAAAAGAGATGTCAAAGCGTGTTAGAACAACAAAGCGATGTACCTAGCGCACCATCGTGTGCTCAACGCAAAGCTTTGTGTACCATGCTGCGTCAGGCGCATCTTTGTCCACCTATGTCAGGTGCACCAATATGCACCTGACACATGGCACTATGCCTCACACAGTGTCGTACGCCTGGCGCAATACTCTACGTGACGCATAGTTTTCTTTTCTATCTTTTTTAAAGCGCGTACCACATGTACGATGTCTATTGGCCATGCCGCGTCAGGTCCACTAATGTGCGCCTTACATGTGTGATTGTGCGTCATACAACCTCGTGCACTTAGCTCAGCAGGCGCGTGAAGCGGAATTTCATTTTCCCTATAAATTGGTCTTTATTTCCATATGGTTTTCACACGGTTTTCTCCACAAAACACTTTAACAATGTTTCAACACACTTAACACTCGACTTATACAACATAAATAAACTTAAGAATTCTCTCTTCAAAACATACATACACACATATTTTCCTTCACGCTTCACAATTGCTCGTCCTGAAGGTTGTCCATCTCTCAGACTCAAGCCACGGTATAATCTCGAGGTTCCTTGAATAATCTATTATTTTTATATTGAAGTTACTAACGGTTTCTTTTATGATGTAGATCTTTAACAAGATTGTACTTTTGTACATTCTAATCACTTTTCTATATTTTATTTTTCATTTTTTTTTGGTATAATGTAAGTATCCATTACCAAATCAATCAAAAAAGCCACCAATTTACAACCTAAACTACTACAGAGAAAGAGAACTCCTCAAAGCAGTATACAATGACAAAATTTATACACACCTATTTAGATGTGTATTAATCTAGTATTTTTCCTTATCAGACCACTATAATTCAACACAACTATTGACTCTCCCACAAATGTCTCTCTGTACATGTTTAATAATCCAAATTGGACTCTCAATAGCATCATTCCACAACACCAAATTTTTATTGCGCCATATATGATAAACCAAGGCAGTAATGGTAGCATAACAATTTTTTTTTTTTTTTTTTTTTTTTTGCTTTTGTGTTTTCGACCCCATTTCTTCCATGAAACATAAAGACTCTCTTGAGTAGTGTATGTAATCCCCAGCCAATCCATAATACCATGACAGACTAGCATGCTACCTGGACATCTGAAGAATAGATGTTCACATGTCTCCTCTTGAATACCACAAATCATACAATTCTTGTCCTGACTTACACCAGCTCTAAAAAGTTTCTCTTTTGTTTTCAACTTACCTAGTGTTGCAAGCCATGCAATGAAAGAGTGTTTTGGGATGTTCAGGGTATTCTAGACCCAATGATGCTAAGGAAAGTGCACTTGTTGCCCTTGTAGCCAAGCATACCCTTCTTCAATAGTGTAGTTTTTTGCCCATGTGAGCCAAGTGTTGTTGGTGTACGCAACCTTAAACACATCCTTCGTCTTACATATTGTTCTCCAAACCCAACTTACACTGGCTGGTGGTTTATAATCCCACCAGTTAGCATCCTTCAAGTATACACTATGAATCTACCTTATCCAAAGAGCATCCTCTTTCTTAGCAATTTGCCGCACATATTTGCCAATAGTTGCATTATTCCAATCATAGCAATTTTTTACACCAAGCCCACCAGTATTCTTATGTCTACAGACCCAGTCCCAAGCAAAATGTGGAGGTTTTGAAGAAATTTTCCCCTCCCAAAAAAACGCTCTACAGACTTGATTGATTCTTTTTAGAACACATTTAGGCAATAGGAACACATGGGCCTAATATAAATGCAAGCTAAAAAGCACAGAATTGACTAGTGTAGTTCTAGCCATGTAGGCAAATGTCTTGAGCTCCAACGCATAATCCTTTTAAGGATTTTCTCCACCAATATATCACAGTTAGCCTTCACAAGTCTCTTTGAAGTGGTGGGTACCCCTAAATACTTAAAGGGAAACTCCCCTTTCTTATAGCCAAAAGTCTGGAGAATGATGTTTTGCACTTGCTCACTTACACTGCCAAAGTAAATTACAATTTTGTCTGGGCTAGCTATCAGTCCAGAAGCTTCTTCAAAAGCCTATAACGTTCTCACAAGTAATGTGACAGATTGTGGATCACCTTTACAGAATAACATCAGATCATCTACGACGATGAGATGGTGGATCTTCAAAGGCCCATATCTGATATGGTATTTTAATGCAACCTTCTGACCCAATTTTTATTCATTAATCTGGTGAAGTACTTCAAAGATTGGGGGGAGATAGGACCCCCCTGTCTTATACCTCTTTTGTTATGAAAAAACCCACTCAAACCACAATTAATACTATATTATTATTATTATTATTATTATTATTATTATTATTATTATTATTATTATTATTATTATTATTATTATTATTATTATTATTATTATTATCATCATCATCATTATTAGTAGTAGTAGTAGTAGTATTATTACTATTTTATTACTATTACTATTATTATTTTTTATTACTATAATTATTATTATTACTATTATTATTATTATTATTATTATTATTATTATTATTATTATTATTATTACTATTGTTATTCATATATATATGCATACTATATGATTATCTTGATTTAATGCTTTCATCACAAACACATTATTTTTGCTAACTAAAGACCTAAATATCTGCTCTAATACTAATCAGATTAATTTGTACAACCTTCTAGATTCCTTGTAATTAATTTGATTTCATAATAACATATCACTAAGAAAATAGTCTTTTATGTGTTTTTCTTGAATTGACCTAGACTAAATTATTAGCATAAAAATTGACATAAATCGATATTAAGTAGAGGTCAACAATGGAAGAATGTGGTTCATGATCGTATTCGTACCCTCAGCCCCCAACTCAATCTTTGGTTCATTGACTATCTATGGAGTCAGGATGAAAAAATCTACATTTGTATAAGTCCCAAGGTTTCCCAATATCCAATTAGGTTTATGTCTTCGTTTAAAGACTTGTTAGCGAATTCAAAAACCACTACTACATAATTGATCTAAGGTAACACTATAGGGTAACACTTTTTGAGATTCAACTTTCAATAACAAATAGGTAACATTTTAGTAACACTTTATTGATATGTAACACTTACATGTAACACTTTTTGATAGGTAACACTTTGACGGTAACACTTTTTCATAAGTAACACTTTGACGGTAACACATTTTCCTAGGTAACACTTTGAGGGTAACACTTTTTCATATGTAGCATTTTAAGATAACACTTTTTTTATAGGTAACATTTCAACCGTTCAAGGTAACACATTTTGATATGTAACACTTCAAGGTAACACTTTTTTATAGGTAGCATTTAGTTTTAGAGGGTAACACTTTTTTTTATAAGAAACACGTCTAGTCTTTTACTTAAAGTACGTTTTAGGATATTACATGGTTATTTAATATCTATACTAGTACTTATAGTCTTTTGAGGTACCGTTACAAAATATTAATTGTCCAAAACCCTTTTTTTACAATCGCAATTGGGTCCGAAAATAATTTTACCCTCACTAATTAACTTACTTTAAAGGTTTTTAATTGTATGAAAAATACAGATCCCAAAATCTCTTACATCTCCCATTGGAGTTTGAAGACAAGAGCTGCACAAGTTGCATAATAAGAGGTATGAGAGATGATGGTGTTAAATGAGAATTGCGAAAAATAGTTAGAACACTCGTTCTCTCTCTTGTATCACCGAACGTATAATAATAGTTGCCTTGTTTATGAAGCCCAAAGTACCTAAACAAAAACCCTCCTTTCCTTTTGAGGTAAGTTTTTTAACCCATAATTTTAATTATACACCGAATTAGTAAAATTAAAACCTATTAACAATTAAACTTAAAATCTTTCAAAATTAATTACTCCCTCTGTTTCAAATTATAAGGCATTTTAGCTAGAAGAATTTGTTTCAAAATATAAGGCATTCTACAATACCAGTGTAAGATTAAATGCAATTTTATATTATCTAGATAAGCTTATAGGTTATTTTGTATTATCAATACAATATTTAATGTCAATTCTTATTACCCATGCAAATCTAACTAAATTCTTAATCTATGTGTAAAAATCTTAAACGACTTATATTTTGAAACGGAGGGATTACCAAGTACTAACACCACCAACCAACACCATACATTCTCTGTCTTCTCATTATCTATTTGTTTCTCTCTCCTCTTTCTAGTTCCTTCCACCGCCGGCAGTTTCCCCTCACCATCGTCGTCACTTTCACCACCAGTCCACCTACCCTCTTACACCGCCACGCTAACTCCAAGCCCGAAATTCGAGAGCGAAGTGAGAGAAATCAACTAGGCTATTTATCAGGTTCGATTTCAATTTCGTTAGTTTATATTTCGATTTCATGGGTTTGGGGTTCGATTTTCTAGGTTTGGACTTCGATACCGTGGATTTAGGGTTCAAATTTTTAGGTTTGGGGTCGAATTCATGGGTTTTGGTTGGAATTTTAGGGGTTTGGGGTTTGAAAATCTGGGTTAGGAGTTATAATTTTCATGGCTTTCAGGTTCAAAAATCTAGGTTTGTATTTCGATTTCGTGTATTTGGTATTTGATATGGTGGGTTTGGTTTTGATTTCATGGCGGGTTCTTCGTTTTTGGAGAAGTTGTTCTATTACAATATAACTGGTATTATTCAGAACTTCAACTTCTTAATTTTAATTTCTTCTGAAAAATTTCTAGTTCTTGTTCTAGTATCGTGTATTGTAATTCCAATGCTCTTGTAAATTATAATCTTAATTTGCCTTAGATTGGAATTTCTGTTAAATGTTATCAGTTTCCGAGTTTGGTCAGCACCAAGAGCAAAGACGACAGCGACAACTCCTTCATATTCGACGGCATCGTCTTGGCAAGGACGCTCGCTGGACTCTACAATGGCGTTTCGACGGTGGGAATGAATCAGCCATTATTGTGATATTCAGAATCTTGAAGTGAAATTGTTCTGAACATCTTTCTAAGATATACTTCAGAATTTTGCATCTAATTAGAGGTATAAGCAATTGTAGAATATCGGCCATGAAAAAGGGAGTAATGAACAATTCGAGAAGGTACTGATGCGTATGTTAGTGTATTTATTATATTTGTTTATATTTTATGTATAGGTTTGTGTATGGTTGGCTGCCTCTTCCTTATCATAGATTGCTCTAATTAATTTTTTTTACTAACTTTAGCTTACTAATGAGTAGTGACTGCTATTAAGCTTGCTGGAAATTTCATCATCTACAGCAGTATTCTTTGACAACATAAGCAATTCAGCATGACTGGACCCCTTTCTCATGAGGGAATGTCCCAGACTGGAAGATTGACATGTGGAGGCATTCTATTCTCGACCTGCCAATCTCACTAGTTGACACCCAGTCCTAGTTTTTCAATACTGCTTATAGTAGTCAAAGTTTGTTGTATTATGCTGCTTGATGCTAGCATAGGCTATCCGCTATGTCTAATTAACTTCGATGCTTGACATCATGCACTGCTGTCTGCTGATATATATAAACAAAGTGATTTAGACTGTCCTTGGCAATCGATAAATCTTTGTAAACTTTTATGTTGTCATTATAATGTGGAAAGGTTTCTAATCTGCACTCTTTTGGCAATGGTTTTAGTATGATCTTCTTTATCCTCACTTTCAGACATTCGTTCTTTATTAACCTTTGTTAGTTATATGTCCAGTTGTCCACATGGGATATTTAGATTGGTCAAAAGTCTGAGTTAGTACTAGAGTGCTAGAACTATTAAGAGAAAGGTATAGGGGGTATCTATGATATATTGACCTCCCTCATGTTCATTGAAGTTTTATGCATTAACTAAATTAAATCAAAGAGAAAGCTATGATTCTGTAAATATATGATAGCACAAAGCACATGGATTGGTTGTTATTGCATTCCTGTATTTCTGTACAAGGCTCTATCAATTATAGTGCTAAGCCTAATAATGCTCCCTCTCCAATGTTATAATTCTTCTATATTGCAGACATCTAGAGAACAACAATCTAAGTGGAACAGTTCCTAGAAGCCTGCTTCAAAAACCTGGGCTGCGCTTCTCGTAAGTCTAAATTTCCTTGTGTCCTTATTGTAGACATCATCTACAGCTGTTTGAAGATTGAAGATCTTCACTGTTTGATTTGTGATTCGTAACATAGTACTTATTCTTTGACAACATTCTTTCTGATTTTAGTTAAGCTCCACTTTAAGAAGGAGAGATGGAAAAGAAAAATAAATTTACGACAAACCTTTTGCTTTAAATGGCCTCTAATTAAACATATGGGTGCACCAAGTATATCACTAGTTCTAATTTTTTTTTTTTTTTTGACAGACTAGATTTGTTATCATATAAGACTTTGGAGTTTTTTTTTTCCTTACTGCAGGATGATGGAAATAATGGCGGATTAGAGTAGCAAGCATGCATGATACATCGAGAAGTATGCGTACATGGATAATGGAATTGAAGAATAATGAAAGAATGACCTTAAGATTGATTTAGGTTTATTTAAGGAGATGTATATATTATGATTTTATGATTTAATTTTCAGATTAACTATTTATATTTTAGATGCAATAGTATGTTTTCGATTGAGTATACTCTTTGGCTCATTTTTTTCCAATGGTCGTTGAGTATTTCTACTCATTTATATCAATAATATCATTTTATTTCCTCTTCAATTATTACGTTTATACGTTTTACTATATTATCATTGTATATATGTCGAAAATTAAAGAATGTTACTATAAGATATGTGAAATAGAAGTGTTACACTATAAAACTAGCTGATAAGAAGTGTTGCCAAATATCTAATAGAGTGTTACATATGCTGATTTAAAATGATACATAATAGTTAACAAAGTGTTACTATAAGTCAAGAGATGACATAGAAAATGCTACTATAGACGAAAAAGTGTTACATAAAACATTATTAATAACACTATAAAAATGCTACATTAGTTTAAAAAAAGTGTTACGTTAGAGAATTTTGAGTAACACTAGAGAAAGTGAAACATTAGCATTGGAAAGTGTTACCTTAGAGAATAGGTAGCACGGGGAGATGTTTCACTTATAAAAGTGTTACATATGACCTAAAGCAACATTTTTAGGCCATTAAGTAACACTTTTGGGGTGATACTTTAGGCCAATTATGCACTAGTGAACATTTTCGATAAAATTTTTACAATGAGGTAGTCAAATACACGCTCATCCCGCGTAGACGAAATAAAAACACGCCTACAAATACCATTTAGTGAGCCCACAAGTCCACCTATATATATAGCTCCACCTTAAGTATCATATTGTGCGCTTTGGGCCAAGTCCAAACAGATTTGTGCTTGGGCATCTTCCCAAAAGGACGCAAACTAATGGATTAGGTGCACTCTTATAATCTAGACAACTCTTCCTAATTAGTTCGATGGTAAAGATTTCATTTTCTGGAAGATGCGGTTGGAGGATCATTTGTACCAGAAAGACCTGTACCAACCTTTATCAGAAAAGAAGTCTGCAACAAGATGAAGATTGGGCTACATTGGATCGAAAATCATTATGTGTTGGTTCAATTGCATTGGCAAAGAGTGTTACTTTTAGTGTCAAGGACGTGAAAGCAACAACTGTGTTGATCAAGACTCTTTTAGAGATGTACCAAAATAAATAATGTATATGTATGAGGGCTGACTAAGTTCCATACCGGTTCAATTGATACCGGTCTAATAGCTTTTGGGCTTACGAGCCTGGGCTAAGATCCAGTTGATATCTCCAGTGCCTACGGGCCTAAAAGATATACTTTCAGTAAAAGATAAGAATATATCCTAAGGGAATATTCTTGGGGATCTCTCCCGTAAATACCGGGCCCAATAAAGAGATGGGCTTAATCAAGTCCCTATAAATACTCCGTTGATCTGAGTCATAAGGTACGTACACGAATCCCAATACACTATACTTGAGAGCTACCGGCTTTTAACCTAATACTGACTTAGGCATCGGAGGGGCGTTCCTCGGATCAACCCCCGAGGCTAGTTTACTTATTCTCTTTTGCAAGAATCCAAACCGGCTTAAATACAAGGACTTAACAGTTCAAGACCCTGTGATTTGTCCCATACCAGAACAATTGGCGCTAGAAGGAGGGGCGAACAATACCTTGTAGTCTAAGCCATCCCTTGCATCCAAAAACCCTTATGGATCCTAAGCAGCCATTAGGGATGCCGGAAACCGATGAGAACAATGTCCCCATTGACCAAGCCCCCCCGGGGTACTCAACTCCGCTGCCGGCCGCTAGGCACAATCGGCCACCTGTGGACACAACTAGAAAAACCCCTGAAACTCCCTAGGAAGACATCTTCCACACCCTGCAGAATATGTTCACCCCAGAGCAACTCAGAAGTGCAGCAGAGGTTTTTAAGGCAATGGCAAGCGGTACCCCACCGACCGGTCCCCGGCCAAAGCGACCCTTGAGCAGAGCCCACAGCCCGGTGAGAAAACTTCGTACAGCGTGGGCGGGCCGCCAAGGTGAGCGATACCGGCATGACCAAGATCAGGTGGCGAATTCGAAGACCCCCACAGAGCAGGTGGGGAATGAGGAGGAAGAAGAGGAGGAGGCGCAGGATACTGAGGTTCAGAAGCATTCCTCCCAGCCGAGAAATCGAAGTGAATACCGGCGTAGAGCGCAGGTGTCGCTGCGGAATTCACCCTTTTCCACTGCGATTCTACAGGAGCCCATGGAAAAACTGAAAATGCCGACATGCAGGTATGACGGTAAGACTGACCCAGAGGATCACCTATCGGCTTATGAGGGTCATATGATGTTGTACACCGATTCTGACTCAGTATGGTGTAAGGTGTTCCCATCCACCTTAACCGGACTAGGGCAAACCTGGTTTAAAAGCATTCCGCCGGCAATTGTGTTTGACTTCCGACAACTCACATCCATGTTCGTAACACACTTTGTCAGTAATAAGCGTCGTGAACGAACAACCGACGAGTTAATGTCTATTAAACAAGGAGAGACGGAAAGCTTGAGGGATTATGTCGGACGTTTCAATGTCGAAGCCGTCACCATCCCGACACTGCAGCAGGAAGTAGCAGTGCTGGCCCTAATGACGGGGTTGAAAGAAGGTACCCCATTTCGCCAGTTATCTCAACAGAAACAAGATGACATGCCTAACAGAAGTCATGGGAAAGGCTAATGACTTCATAAGGGGGGAAGAGTTTGACAAGGCAGCTAACGCAAAAAGGCCAGTGGCTATAAAAAAAGATAAAGAGAAAGACAAAGACAAGGATCGCCGAGATGACAAGTACCGGAAGGACAAAAAGTCCGAGTCAACCGGCAGAAAAGAGGAGAGCAACTCTGTGAAGAAGGGGTTCGAAGGAAGGCCAGACAAATACAACAATTATACTCCGCTAACAATATCCCGGGCCCGGATATTTGAACTGCATAGTAAGGACGATAAGTGGCAAAGGCAGCGAAAAATGCACTACAAGGGTAGGGATAAGTCCAAGTGGTGTGAATTTCATGATGATTACGGTCACAAAATAGATGATTGCAAGGACCTTAAGGACGGGATCGAAGACCTCGTCAGGCGAGGTTATTTTACCCAGTACCTATCAAGGAACGATCGCAAAACTCCTCCAAGGGAGGACGAAAATGACAATAGAAGACCGGTAAAAGACAGGATCACCGAAATCCACATCACAAGCGGAGGACCAACGAGAGGCGGTAGTATTCACGGGGCGAAAGCTAGCCTCAAAGAGGTCCGCCACCAGGTGAACTATAACAACGCCAGAAAATGGCCGGCACCTCCATCTATGCCGTCTGTAGCTTTTACTTCAGAGGACGCTAAGGGAATCGTTTATCCTCATGACGACCCTTTGGTAGTATCTCTGCAAATATCCAATGCAATGGTCCATCGCATTCTAGTCGACGGAGGAAGCTCCGCCAATATCCTCTACAAAGAGACGTTTTAAAAAATGGGATTTGACGAAACATGTTTGAAACCAGTCTCTTACCCGGTTATCGGCTTCACAGGAGCATCTGTTGTCCTAGAGGGGACGGTAAAGCTGGCGGTCAAAATAGGAGAGGGGTCCCGGTCAAAAGATCTCATGGTGGAATTTCTGGTTGTAGACGTCCCGGCGGCGTATAATGCCATCATTGGGAGGCCGCTAATTCATGACGCCCAGGTTGTTGTCTCAACGTATCACCTTACCATGATCTACACCTCTAATGACGGCAACCCCGAGAAAATCAGAGGCAATCAAGAGTCGGCAAGGGCATGCTACCTTACCGCGCTAAAACACTCTGATCATAAACGGCCGGCCGACACACCACCGTCGGAAAGAAAGCGGACAAGGCTGGAAAATAAGGTCAGGAAGGATCTGTCCATAGAGAATTTCGAGGCAAGGCCGGCAGATCAGCCGAGACCTAGCCCTGCGGGGGAAACGGAAGAAATCAGTCTGGAAGAGGACAGACCCGACAGAACAGTAAAAATCGGATCCGGTTGGGTGAAGAAGTAAAGGTCAACCTAATTTCCTTGTTAAGAGAACATGCCGACATTTTCGCCTTCTCGGCAGACGAAATGCCGGGCATTGACCCAGATTTCATGGTACATCGCCTGAATGTGAACGAGGATGTAAGGCTGGTAAAGCAAAAGAAGCGAAACTTCTCAGCAGAAAAGAGCGCAGCTATTAAGGTGGAAGTAGACAAGTTGCTAGCGGCAGACTTCATTGAACCCTGCGACTACCCGGAGTGGTTGGCGAATGTAGTGATGGTGAAAAAATCCAATGGGACATGGCGTATGTGTGTAGGCTTTACCGACCTCAACAAAGCCTGTCCAAAGGACTGCTACCCACTGCCGAGGATTGACCAACTGGTAGACTCAACTAGCGGCCATGCATTGTTAAGCTTCATGGATGCTTTTTCAGGATACCACCAGATAAGTTTGCTGGAATCCGACAGGAGTAAAGCGGCCTTCATCACGGACGCAGGAGTTTATGCCTATAAGGCAATGCCGTTTGGGCTCAAAAATGCCGGTGCTACCTATCAAAAGCTGGTAGATAAGATATTCGAGCACCAAAAAGGCAGAAACGTAGAGGTGTATGTGGACGACGGTATAGTCAAGAGCTTAACTGAAGAGGACCACATAGTTGACCTAGAGGAAACGTTTGAAACACTCCGGCAACATCAAATGAAGTTAAATCCAAAGAAATGCGTGTTTGGAGTACGATCCGGTAAGTTCCTAGGCTTCATGGTGAGCGAAAGGGGGATAGATGCCAACCCCGAAAAAATCAAAGGCATCAGTGACCTCCCGGAGCCAAAGAGCATCCGGGATATTCAAAAGCTGACCGGGCGGATGGCGGCCCTAACAAGATTCGTTTCCAAATCAGCGGAAAAGGCCTTGCCATTCTTTAAAATACTCAGGGGAAACAAGAAGTTTGAATGGGGAGAAGAGCAGAAGCAAGCCTTCGAGAAGGTAAAAGAGCACTTCCTGTGACTGCCCACCATAACCCGGCCAGAGTTGGGGGAAAAACTGCAGTTATACGTGTCGGTAACCGAGAAGACGGTCGCGGCGATATTGTTAGTAAACCGGCAGGGGCAGCAAAGCCCCATATACTTTGTCAGTCACGTGCTTGCCGGTGCGGAGCAGAGGTATGAATTACTGGAAAAAATGGCCTATGCCGTCTTGATTGCAGCAAGAAAGCTGAGACCATACTTTGACTCCCACACTGTTCAAGTCCTCACAAATCAGCCTTTGGAAAAAGCCCTCCACAAACTAGACACCACAGGAAGACTATTGAAGTGGGCAATTGAGCTATCGGAGTTCGACATAGAATACCGGCCGCGTACCGCGATCAAAGCCCAAGCTTTAGCAGACTTCATAGTGGAGACAACTTACTCTGAACCAGCGGAATCCACCGGCAGGTGGAAGATCGAGGTGGATGGGTCAGCAGCCCAGAGTGGAGCCGGAGCCGGAGTGGTCATGACATCCCCAGAAGGGGAAATCTTTGAACATGCCATCCGCTTTGGGTTTAAGGCCTCCAACAATGAAGCTGAGTACGAAGCAACCCTGGCCGGACTAAGTCTGAGCATTGCGGCTGGAGCAAGAAACATCACTATGATAACGGACTCACAATTAATCTCAAGCCAAATAGAGGGGACGTATGAGGCCCGAGAACCGGTAATGCAGAAATACCTACATCTGGTAAAGAACATGGTAAAAGGGCTGCAAAGCTTCGAAGTGCAATTGGTCCCGAGAGCTGAAAACATGGCGGCAGATGCCCTATCAAAACTGGCGAGTTCCAGTCTAAGTGACAAGAAAAGGAACGTCAGGGTGGAGACATTGGTAGAAAGAAGTATAGAAGTTGTCCCAGCGTCCGTTAATACAATCACTACTGAACCAGAATGGTATGAGGGTATACTGGCATATAAGCTCAAAGGTGAGCTCCCGGAAGATAGGATGACGGCGCAAAAGTTGAAAAGGGACTCTGTCTGGTATTGCATCTTTCAAGGACAATTGTACAAGAAAGGGTTCTCACTACCTTTACTAAGGTGCGTCACGGCTCACGAAGCGACAAAAATAATTGAGGAAATTCATGAAGGTATATGCGGGAACCATATCGGTGGTAAGACGTTAGCACTGAAAGCGCTGCGAGCAGGGTTTTACTGGCCTACAATGCTGACGGATGCCCAAACCTACGTGAAAAAGTGCGATAAGTGTCAAAGATTCGCACCAGTGATCAACCAGCCGGCCAATGATCTCCAGCCGATTTTAAATCCAATCCCTTTCGCACAGTGGGGGATGGACATTATAGGGCCCTTTACGCCGGCATCCGGGGGAAGAAAGTTCTTAATAGTGGGTATTGACTACTTCACGAAATGGATAGAGGCGGAGCCAACAGCAAAAATAACGGCTAATCAGGTAAAGAAGTTTATCTGGCAGAACATCATCACTAGGTTCGGCATCCTGATGGGAATAGTGATGGATCATGGCGTCCAGTTCGATTGCGGTCCGATACGCGACTTTTTGCGTCCTTACAGCATCAAGTTCGCCTACTCTTCAGTCTGCCATCCGCAAAGCAACGACCAAGTCGAAGCCGCTAACAAACAGATCCTCAATGCCCTGAAGAAGAGGTTGGATGAGTTGAAGGGTGCATGGGCCGACATGGTACCAGCAGTGCTGTGGTCCAACAGGACCACCGAAAAGGAAGCCACCGGAGAAACATCGTTCAGGCTAGCTTTCGGGGCAGAGGCGGTACTCCCGGTAGAAGTGGACCCAACTGGCGGATCCTGAACTATGAGCCCGTTTTGAATGAGCAAATACACAAGGAGGACTTAGACCTCTTACAAGAGATCAGATTGGCTGCAGAGCTGAGGTCGGCAGCATACAAAGACCGGATAAGCAAGGCCTACAATAAAAGAGTGCGAAGCCGTCCTATCTCCAAAGGAGACCTCGTCCTCAGCGGACGAAGCAACGGGAAAAGCCCACGTGGACGGAAAGCTTACGGCCAATTGGGAAGGGCCTTACTTGGTCAAAGAAGAGATAGTACCAGGGTCATATCGGCTCGAAGACATGGCAGGCAAGCTGTTGAGAAATAGTTGGAACGCCAGTGTCCTTAATAAATACTATGTGTAGTTAGTAGATGGGCAATGTTGCCAGTAGGAGTGAATAATCAGGCGCTTGTGCCGAAAAGATTTATCAGTTTAATTGTAGGCAATAATTCCGGCATAGCCGGGAAGAGCCGTTTTATCTTAATAAAATGAGCATCTTCCGCCACCACATCGTCTCAATGCTGCCCAAACAAATTAAACATTATTGATTAATCAGTCAATGACCTTCGTGGATCTGCTGAATTAATCAATAGTGTGAAACCGGTCAATGACCTTCGTGGATCTGCCAGAATGAAATAAATTAAGCATTATTGATTAATCAGTCAATGACCTTCGTGGATCTGCTGAATTAATCAATAGTGTGAAACCGGTCAATGACCTTCGTGGATCTGCCGGAATGAAATAAATTAAGCATTATTGATTAATCAGTCAATGACCTTAGTGGATCTGCTGAATTAATCAATAGTGTGAAACCGATCAATGACCTTCGTGGATCTGCCGGAATGAAATAAATTAAGCATTATTGATTAATCAGTCAATGACCTTAGTGGATCTGCTGAATTAATCAATAGTGTGAAACCGGTCAATGACCCCCGTGGATCTGCCGGATTAACATAAACTAAACATTGTTGAGTAACCAGCATAAAAAATAATATAATCGATGAAATCGGGCAATGACCTTATTGAACATGCCGGAAGAACATAAAAAACAATAAAAGACGACACGAGAGTTGGCCAAAAAATGTACTTCATTAATCAATGAAAGCTTACAACCCTAAAAACTAAGCGGTCGACCACATACGGTACGACCACTAAAAGGTATGACAAAAAGATACCGATCACAGGCGAACGGATTTACAGAACGGTAAAGATAATTTGGCTGCCCAAGAAAAAAGACGGCATGGCTACAAAAAGCACACCACCCACAAAGTGGCCGGAAGCAAAAAGAAGCGAGGAAGGCGGAAAATCTACTTGGTTTGCCCTTCCTCCTCGAAGCCGTCAATAATCAACACCTGCTCCTCCAGGTTTTCACCGGTAGCAGGGTTGGCTATCTCAGCATCATCGTTGGCGGCTTCCGGCTCCTCTTCAAGCTCCGCCCTAGGATCCGCGTTAGCAATATCGGCTTCAGTAACGCCGGGATCCAGGTCCTCACCTTCAACTGGTAGCCCATGGACGAGTTTGACATGCGCCTCCTCAATCTTGGACCAGTCGAAGTCCGGGAAGGTGTGGCGAACACATCTCATGGCCGCAGACCAGCCACCGTTGTACCGGTTGAGTAGGCGGCTCACAAAGTCCATACACTTTTGGTACTCCCAAACGGTGGCGCGCTCCAGCTCTTTGGCCTCGGAAATTTGCTCCCGGAGAAGCCTAATCTCCTCGTCCTTATTAAACAGGACCAGAGAGTGATCTTCCACCACCTTCGTAAGGGTGGCATCAGCCTTGCTCTCCGCAGCCATTGCGTCATTCTTCTCGGTAATTGCCTCCAGCAGCTCCTGCTCCTTAGCGGCCATCCGGCCTTCCAGCTCCTTATTCTCCTTCACTTCGTTGAAGTAAGAAGTCTGGAAGTACCGGTAGAAGTCGCAGAGCTCTTTACCGGACTGGGCGGACTGCAAAAGGCAAAGAAAAACGAAAGGTCAATATAACGAATAAACCGATAGCAAACTTGCAAAAGAAAGGGTAAAGATTGTTAATCTTACCAGGGCCAAATTATATGCGTGCGTTGCAGCAAGCGTATGCACCTCGTCCACCGGGATGTCGTATTTAAGCTGAGTAGCCTTCAAAATACGGTATCCCAGGTTCCCGCCCTCAAGAGGACGGTCAAGCAGCAGGGATTCGTCGTCCAAAACGTTCAGCTTTGGATCAAACTTCTCCCAATTGTTTACCGGGGAGCGAGTCCAGCGCTTCCTTAAAATATCCGGCATCTCCATCCGGTTTCGCTCCAGGTAGCCCAACTTTCTGGGCTTGGCAAAGGACTCCAGACCGGGCACCATCTCCGGCAAAGTGAGTTGCTTATAGATCTTGGGCCGCAGTGAGGAGGTGCCCACTTCAGCAACCCGGCCGGTAAGCAAGGGGGGAGCAGTGGGAGCAAGAGTCTCCTTATCCTTGCCTGCCTTAGAGACAACCCTCTTAGCCGCCAGCTCGGCCACGGTCTGCTCCGGCTTCCTTTTCCGGGCCTGGACCTCGGCCTGACGGCGTAGCAGGGGAATAGTATCCCTGACATCATCATCGGTGCGGGATTTCCGGCCAGACCCCCGGCCACCTCGACCTCCTCGGCCGCCTCCAGCCGGTAATTGGATAGGGACAAATTTGCTTGCAGGTTTGGGAGGCATGTTGCTTAAAGGCCGGTAGGATCTATCGACGTGAAGAGCTTCACGGATCAGGAAATCCTTGCCTACAAAGAAGACGAGATCACAGTCAGACAACAGCAATAAACACAGAAACAGATAGCTAGCAAAAGCAACAATAAAACACACCGTATGGGTCAGACCGGTAGAAGCCTAAGGCCGACAATGCCGGGTTAGTAAAAACATAGCTGGTGTGAGGAAGCCAGTACTTGGGAACTGGTATCCTCTTCTTGCCTCGCAGCGCCGGGATGGAGTCCGACGCGAAGTAATCAAAGGCCACGCGTTCCCGGTGGGTTAAACCCCTGTCCCTGATATGTTCCATGCGAGAACGGGGCTTAGTCCATTGACGTCTCAAAGGGAAGTCATCAGGAACACGCACCCAGAAAAATCGGCCTCTCCAAAGCTTGAGGGAGCTGGGTTTGGGGTAGACCGTCAACTTACCAGCCTTCGTATAGATTGACATCCATCCACCACGGCCCTCAAGCTCATTATCCCGGGATTTCCTTTTCTTCCCGACCCCTTTACCCTTGGCAGAGCCGTCTTCCTTAATCCAGTGAAGTTTGCGGAATAGGTTTAAGGTCTCCGGAAAACCTTTATAGCGGACCACCCAAGCATAAGCCATCAGATTCCGCCATCCTAAGGGGGTCAGTTGGGCCAAACATATGTTCCAGGCTTTAAAGACCTTGACAAAAAAAGGGGTCCAAGGGGAATCGCATTCCAAAATTAAGCATGTGGGCATAAATAGCCACATGACCTGAAGGGCAGTCTGTTACACGGCTTCCTTCAGCCGGGAGGACTAACTTGTAATCGTCCGGAAAAGCAAAGTATTGAGGACCCTTAACCAGAAATTTGCTTTGCCGGCAGGTTATAGCCCAGCCGCTATCTAATTGAACGCTACCGGCACAGCCCTCATCACTGGGCGGCATGAACAATTCCGTCAGGGTATCCTCATCAGAATCCTCAGGGATTATCTCGGGAGGGTCCTCTCGGTCAGAATCCGACTCAGCTTCTAAAGTGGTGGACTCCTCATCCGTCCCCGCTACATATTTTTCCACACTCTCTACCGCATCTGAGTGAACAGGAGAGGCCGGAATCTCCCTAGGTACCGGTCTATGGGATGTCTCACCCACTTCAAAGGTAGAGCGCCGGACAGGAGATGGGCGGGAGGAAACAAGTCAGGGGAATGCTCAGCTAAACCTCTCATGGTCCCATACTGTCCTAAAGCCCCAGTTTGCCCCAATACCATCTTTAAGGGGGAGGCATGAATGGACGGTTCAACATCTTGTCTACCGGAAGTACTACAGTCATTCTTGCTATTCACCCTATGTTCTGAAATAGGAGTAACCTGGGGAGAATTGGTAACCTCTACCGACTAATGGAAGTGTTGTCAGACTCAGCGTCACTTTCCGTCATGACGGAGGGAGACTTAGATATGTCTTGGGAATCAGAATTTTCAGAATTAGACGACATTATAAATAAGACGGTATGAAAGATTGGAAAAAGTTTTGATAAAATACCTGGAAGTAAAGACGCGAAGGGAAAATACACCGGAATCAACGGTTAGCGTGAGGCCGGAATGAGAGATCAAGCAAATACCGCCAAGAAAACGAAAGGATTTTGGAGAGAGAAAGTCCGATATGAGCACGATCACAAGAGAGAGATTGCAAGAAGTGAGAAGCAGAGGTCGCACAAGAGGTATTTATAAGAAAAGTCGTGGTCGAGATTAAGTGACTCTTCGTCTTCCCGACATGATCATGCCACGTGTTTCAGTAGCACCCAGCTGTGAAGCAATCACTCTTTGAAGAGCTTTCAATGCAGGTGCGCAGCTCGAGACGACCGTTGGAATTCTCTGACCAACGATTCATATTCTCTCGCTGAAAGTAACTCAACATCTCCCATAACGGTTTCAACCTACTAAGCCGGATACGCCTATGCTAGTCATACCGGCTTGGAGGCTAGTTGTATGGGGGCTGACTAAGTTCCATACCGGTTCAATTGATACCGGTCTAATAGCTTTTGGGCTTACGAGCCTAGGCTAAGATCCAGTTTATACTCCAGTGCCTACGGGCCTAAAAGATATACTTTCAGTAAAAGATAAGAATATATCCTAAGGGAATATTCTTGGGAATCTCTCCCGTAAATACCGGGCCCAAAAAGAGATGGGCTTAATCAAGTCCCTATAAATACTCCGTTGATCTGAGTCATAAGGTACGTACACGAATCCCAATACACTATACTTGAGAGCTACCGGCTTTTAACCTAATACTGACTTAGGCATCGGAGAGGCGTTCCTCGGATCAACCCCCGAGGCTAGTTTACTTATTCTCTTTTGCAGGAATCCAAACCGGCTTAAATACAAGAACTTAACGGTTCAAGACCCTGTGATTTGTCCCATACCGGAACAGTATATATGATGCATCGTTTATTTGAACTTGAGATGATTGATGGTCAATCCCACAGTTGAATTTTATTAATTAATGTAGTAAAATTACTAGTCAATTGTCCTCGTAAATTTTGATTTGATGATGAGGTCAAAGTTTTAATTTTAATTTGTTGTCCTCTTTACCAAAAGAGTCGGAGATAGTTGTTGCTACTATTATTAATTTCGTAGGGAACGAAGCACTAGAGATAGATGATATTAGCGATTTGGTATTGAATGAGAGTACTCGGAGTAAGGATTCTAGGAGTCATTTAGTGGAGCATACAATAATCGTGAGGGTAGAGGGATGAGACAACATCGAAGATCAAAGTGGAGAAAATCAAGGGACAAGAGCAGTGAAATGTTCGGCAAGTCGAAAATGGAATGTTGGGCATATGACGAGAAAAGTTATTATAGGAGACAATGGAAGAATTCCAAAGGCACTGATAAGGGGAAGAAGATAAAGAAGAAGAAGTTGTAGGCTCAAGATATCAATGAAGAGAGTGATGCTTGGACGAACTTTTTAACGGAGTATGTCTATGATGCTTTGGTAATAAGCAGTGCCAACTGCTCAACTGGTTCACTGTTCATGGATCTTGCGTTCGAGCTCTTCGTCTCATTCCTCTCTCTATAAGGAATTATTTTAGAATTTGAGATCTAAAAAGCTTTGAAATGCTACCTTGTAGATAATGGACGGTCGGAGGTTAAAGGCAATGTAGATGTGACTGTGAAGCTTACAAGTGAGGACATGTTTTAGCTAAAAGATGTCAAGTTCATCCTTATTTGAAAGAAAAATTGATATTAATTAGTCAATTTGACAAGTCCGTCTACAACATAGTGTTTGAGGCTAGTTCCCTAAAATTTGCTAAGGGTGCTATGTTAGTAACTCGAGGTGCAAACACATGAATGATGTATACTATGGAGAACACGGCAAAGGTAGCTAGAAGGGATGCAGAAAACTTGAAAAGGTGTGTCGTTCGGTGAAAAGTTTATATAAAGTAGGCTTTAACGAAGAATCGTGGTGGTAAAGTCAGCGTCTCTTAGGCTATAGTGAATAGTGGAACAAACAAAGTGAAGAAGGCACACATGACTGTGGTGTGTGAGAAATCGAGCCTAGAGAAGGATTTTTTGTTTGGGTGGGAGCATCGCAACAATAATGCTCGGAGAATTATGAATTATTCTTATGGTTCGTGTTGGTGATGATGGAGACTCGGGGTCAAGTAAGACCTCGATGTTGCTTCCTATTAAAGCTGGCCACGGGCCGTGCTGGGCCTGACCACGGGCCAGACTCGCGGGCTGAAGTGGAATACGGGCCGGGCCCGTGGCCCATCAAACTCGTGCCGTGCCGGGCCGGGCTGGGCTGAAAAAGTGGAAAACTTGTCCATGGCCTGGCCCGGCCCACGGGCCTGGCGGGCCGGGCTCGTGCTCACCATGGGCCTGGTCCGAAAATCAAAGTTTTTGAAAAAAAAAAAAATTTGCTCGCGGAAGGATTATTAATAGTAGTAGAAGTCTAGAAGATGACACCTTTTTTCTTTAAGAGAAAGATTATCAATTTTTTGCTTCAAGTTTACCACTTTATTTTGTTAGATAGAGAAATAACACCTTTTTTCTTTAAGAGAAAGATTGTGACTGGAGAATTGTACAAAATTTATCCTTCACTACTTGGCAATTTTATGGAAGTAGTTTTGTTTTTAGGTCTGAATTTTCTAAATTGAACAAAGAAGCTATTGAACGTGAAAAGAAAATGAGAGAAGATATGCTGAAAATGTTTGAAGACATGAGGTATAAGTTTTTTAGCTTATTCATTATTATACTTGGTATTATTAATGTCGAAAATTTTCATTGTTTAAATCATCTTCTTAATTAGTTTCAAGCTAATTAAAGACAAAATATCTAGATTAGTTTTTACACCGGCGTTGATGACCTTCGATGAGGATTAGAAGTGAAAACAAGTTTTCAGGGGAAGCCTATCAGAAATTACAAACATGAGGACAATTGACACATTCTTTGTATAGTTGGGTTAAATATGTGTATTCTTCATTGTATTCTTTAGTGAATCATTATAGAGAGGGGCCATAAAATAATGAAAAGATAGGGAAATCTGCATTCTTTTCTGGTTGCTCTTCCTAAATGTATTCCTATCTGTCTTGATCACCCCCTGTCACTCACTACTGATTTTCCTTTGATTGAGTCTTGTTATAACGTTTGAAAGCAAGTAATTTGAAAAAAAAATTATCATGCTTTAGAGTATAGACTTCAGCTCATTATGGCATTCTACATTTTCCTTTTACAGATCTATCATAATTGTTTATTTTATCAGGAACAATGGTTCATGACTTATTATAACTTTTTTTTTATGGGTATCTAATTATAACGTTTTTTTTATGGGTATCTAATTATAATGTTTTTTATTTTATCAGGAACAATAGGTCGTGACTATTTTCCGGAATTAGCAGAGGGGAGCTATTATATGGCTTAGATTATGTGAATTTCTTCGTAGATTATGGGTACTGCTAATTAGTTTTTTTAAGATTTACTTTGAATTATAAGTTACATTGAATGTCAAATTTGAAGATTATTTTGTTGTACTCCGATTATATACAATTTGTTATTCCACGAATACATTTTCTATTATCTCATACTTTAATTCGTAGTCCATACTAATTTGGGCAACAAAATAGAGTTCGTACATTGTCATTTTAATTTAGCGTTTGATTGAAAATATGTACAACAATTCGTAGCCTAAAGCATTTTGGGCGACGAAACTGGTGTTGCCCAAGACATCATGTCATGTAAGACTACAAGATATAATGGGCGACAAAAAACAATAATTGTTGCACAAAGTTCAGTAATATTGGGCAACGACGTAAGAACTCGTTGCACAAAGACCATTATGGGCAACGACATAAGAAACTCGTTGCCTAACTATCCTCATAAATGTGCAACGGATACGGACTCGTAGCACAAAAACCATTATGGGCAACGAATGTAACTCGATGCCCAAGATGTGGTTTGTGCAACGACCACAATTTTCGACGCACAAAATACATTGGGCGTCGAGCCTAAGACGACGAAATTGGCGCGCAAAAATTTCGTTGCCCAAACCTTTGTGCAACGAACTTGTCCCATTGGGGGACGAATTTTTTTGTTGCCCAAAACCTATTTTCTTGTAGTGTTGTCTAGCATTGTTAGATTTGTTGTCACTTTACTAGAATTATATTGTAAGCTTTATTTCTCTTTCTCTTTCTTTTTTTAAGTTTATTTTTTATTTTATATATTTGTATTTATAAGTTAATTATAGTGAAAACAAAAAGTAAAAAGTAAAGAAAATTTATTTACGGTAACATTGTAACTTGAAAAATACCTCAAATTTATTATTGAACTCTTGATAATATTGAAAAGGAACAAAATAACTAGATGTCTAGATTCTTAACAACTAAAGACATTACAAACAATAAAAAAGTTACATTTCATCACTCATCATCATCATCATCTATTTCTTGTTCAAGATCGTCGGCTAATTGAATTGATTGAGAACTATTAGATCCAGAAGCCGACGTGCCTTCATCATTATCGTTTAGTACATACGACTTATCTTGAGATCGATCTTCGGCATCTAACCAATCTTTGAAAGAGACACACATTTCAAGAGTTTCGGGTTTTAAACTTGATCTTCTATCATCTAGCACTCTTCCTGATGCGCTAAAAGCTCGTTCAGATGCAACTGATGAGACTTGGATAGCAAAAATATCACGAGCCATCGCCGCCAAAATTGGATGCTTTGTGCTTTGTCCTTTCCACCACTCCAGTAGGTCAAGTCCAAACTTTTCTTCATCATCCATACCTTTCATAAAATCATAGCTTAGATACATTTGTAATTCAGAAACATCACTTTGAGTTCTTCGGGATGATTCACTACCAGAAAATTTAGACATCATATTAGCAGCTTGTGCAAATAAACCTTTTGACCGTTTACTTACGCTCTTGGATGATTGAGAAGGAGCAAATCGAGTAACTGTTCCATATTTAATTTCATAAATTCTAAATAGTTCGAAAAATCGAGTGGTCACATTAGTTTTAAAAGCTCCAACATCACTTTCAAGTAGCATGCATTGAAAAAAATATCAAGTAACAAGAAAGTACCATCATATTTTTGCCTTGGATCTAAAATAGAAGCAAAACATAAATAATAGGAAGCTCCGTATAATATTTGCGCCATTTCACCTCCATTGCTGGAAGATAGTCATCATAAGTTTCTTCGCCACGATGCTCATAAAAAAGTTGAGCAAGTAAACATGCATTACTAAGAAAAGATTGAGAACATGGATTATAAACAGAAGAAAAATGGGTCATGCTATATAACAATTGTAAGAAGTTCATATACTTTTCGCAATTATTCCAATCACTTTCTAATAAAGCCATTTGTGGAAATTTTTGATTCAAGAAAATCGTTATTGGAATTTTATACTCGATTGCCCTACTCAACATGTCATAAGTGGAGTTCCACCTAGTTGGACAATCGGCTTTGAGTTTTACCACTTTGCTTTTGCTGACGCAAAATGCTTTCCACTCCTGAAGTCTCATAGAAGAACTGTTAATAGAAAGAATTGCAGTTCTAATTTTCTCATAAAAAGGACCAATAGCAATAGTTCCATCTCTCACACATAAATTTAAAACATGACAAATGCATCTAATGTGAAGTGCTTCTCCATCTAAAATTAAATCAGGTAATTGTTGTTTGACCATGTTTGCACTATATGTCATAGATGTTGCATTATCAAAAGTCATGGACATAATTCTAGTCCTAAGACCATACTCATCAATAGCTTGCATTAGATGATGAGCAATGTTAAGACCAGTGTGGGGGTATTCTAACATTCTAAAATGAATAATACGCTTTTGCAACAACCATTCATCATCTATCCAATGACAAGTCACACTCAGTAATGTAGTCCATAACCACCATCCCATGCATCTGCAGTTAAAGAAACTCTACAAGGAAGATTACTTAATAGTTGAATTAACCTTTCTTTATGCTCTAAATAGTTTCTCATCGCAGATGAACGAGCCATTTTTCTAGAAATTGGCTTGTGTTGAGGTTGTAGTGCTTTGTTGATGTAATTATTAAAAGGTTCATTCTCAGCAAAAAGAAAAGGTTGTTCAGCATGCACAAGCATTTGCGCGAGTTCGTCCCTATCCCTCTCATAATTGTAAGTGAAACCGTGTGGATGATACTGAGAGATTTTGGGTTGTGCTGGATCGCTAGAGGGTTCACCACATTTTTTGGAGTGTCTAACTAAGTGACCCGTCCCTTGTTTAGATAAAGCAGATAAAATCATGTTACATGTTTTGCACTTAGCTTTGCTTTCATCCTTATTTAATAAAAAGTAGCCCCAAACCTTACTTTTTCGATGTTTCTTAGTTGCCATTTCCTCTTCCGTACACCACTCATCTAATGGATTTGGGATTTCGGAGAAGGGCCTATCCACTGATTGACCACTAGATCCGGATCCCTGCTAGGCATTGTTGATGAAAATTGAGGTATAGTTTGGGTGGAATGGTAAGAACTAGGATCTTGTGGTGTGCCAAATCCGTAATAGGGTTGGTATGCGTTTGGTTGAAATCCCGGAGGGGGATTCATATCGAATGCAGAAAACGGTTGGTTCATTTGGCTAAACTGATTAATCCCATGTTTTGAGGTGGCGGCATAGACATGTTTGGGTTTTGTTGGTCACTAGAAGTAGCTATGTGTGTTTTTTGGAAGGTATTTGGTTTTGATGCCATTGCAGAAACAAATTCACAAAAACAAATTATACTCAATTAAAATTAACAAAATAACATAATTAATATAAAAGGAATCAATTAACAATAATAATAGCTAATAATTACAATAATAATAGCTAATAACGTACTAATATTAATTGTAAATAGAAAATGATTAGTAATAATAATAAACTAAAAATAATTGAAACAAAGCTGAGTTAGATCTTACAACCAATATAGTAGAAATAGTATTAGGAAATGTGAGAATCGCAACTTCAAAGTTTCTTGAATGATCTCCAAAAAATCTTCACCCAACAACAAGTAATTTTGTAGTAGTACTATTAATAATTTTAAGAGCAAAGTGTTAATGTATAATTGAGAGATTTTGTTATTTAGGAATTGAGAACTTTGATAATTCTAAATTGAGGAGATTGAAATAATACAGAAGAATGAATGATGAGATGAGAGTGATGAGTTGTTTGGAAAAAATACTGAAATTTTGGTGTAATTATAGAGAAAGGAAAAAATTAGCCGTTGTAAATATATCTGTTGTAAAATTAGTCGTTGCTTGTTGCTTGGTGCATATGGATTATTTATGGACGTTGCAATACATTGTGTATTTGTGACATTGTACTTAATATGTATTGTCATTGTCACAATGACACTATGACACAATGTCATCAATTATCATCACTTTACCTTCACAATTTGCAGCAAAAGGAGAGTTATTGAGAGTACTTCAACTCAACGGCACACATTCAAGCGACTGCGAGCATCTTTTTCGTGGGCCCAGCCCACGGGCCTGAACGAGCCAAAAAAGCGGGCTCGTGCCGGGCCCGGGCTGACTTTCAAATTTCCCAAACGTTGCCGGCCCACAGCCCATGTTATGAGCAGCAGGCCGGGCCGGGCCCATAGCGGGCTCGGGCCGGGCCAGGAACGGGCCGGGCTCGGGCAGCCCGCGGGCCAGCCTGGCCCATGGCCACCACTAACTTGATACATCGCAGATTGGATTAAAAATAGCCTTAATAAAAAACTTCATCCGAATCAATATAATATGTGATGAGTTCACTCTGATTCGGCTTAACTTCCGCTCATGCATAGTCGTTTGGGTGAAAATACTTCCGTGGTCTTTTAGATTCTTACAGAAAATAGAGATTGTTATATCTTCCTTCTTCATCAGACGAACAAAAAAAGAAATTGAACACCCTAAAATAACTATCATCTTAAGGATGGGATATACTTATTGGAAGCAATTAAAGGAGTTTTTGGGGCTTACTATCGGTACCATAGCACCAGTGGAAGCCCCTATAAAGATTTACTATTGAGGCCAATTAAGAAGAAAAGAGATGAAAGAGAAAGAGAAATAAGGTTAAAGAATGAAGAAAAAACCTTAAAAAAGAAGAAAATCCTAGCGATGAAGTCTAGGAAAAACCCCTCATAAGGAGAAACCCTAGAGACAGAAAAACTCTCCCAAGGAGAAACCGGGAACTATTTCAGACTCTATATTTCACTTAATAAAACCTCATAACAATAATTTTGTAAACCAATTGATGGTCTGTTAGGAAATCAATGGTCTGTTAGTAAAAAAGTTTTGTAAGACCTAACAAATCGAGCAAACGAAGCATAACAAACAGGATTGAGATAAATAAGCAATGGAGAACATACAAGATTTAACATGAAAACCATAGAACACACATGGAGAAACCACAACACCACACCAGGACATCGAATATGTGAGATAATAGTTGCTGGATGATGATTCAATTTCTCTAGACTTTCTATTTTCTATTTAGAAGTCTTTCCTAGATTAATTACTTTCTCTTCTTCATGAACTTAATGATAGATAAAATAATGAATGACTTGATAAATTTATAATAGGAGAACAATTAGGAACCTAATTGGAGACAGAAACTGAGCTTGGCAACAAAGCCTACACTTGGGCGAAAAATCTCACGGGTGTAGACCCACCCCGCGAGATGATACTAGGAAGATGCACGATGAGCGCAAACTCCTAACTTGTTGGGTGTGCTTGAAGATCGCAACACGTTGCTGCATCATTTCAGCACTTTGATGCTTTCCTCACACCTTATCATCATGCTTCGTCGTGACACTCGACGTCATCCTGATCTAGTTCTGATGTGTTATATATTTTTGTTGGAATTTTGATTTTTCGGAAATTGATTGTAAATGTCGTTTGGCTATCGCTTACGAATAAAATCGTTTTTTTTTTTTGCTGAAAAAAAAGGTGACATATAGAGTCCAAAAATTGGCGATATCGATATGGAAAATATTTTCAGTTGGGTGCAAATCAAAGGAAAATTTAAATAAAGTCTTGAACACAATGGAACCATGTAATTGAAAATGAAAAATATGAATTAAAGATGAATTTCTTTGTTACATTTGAGAGAGACAAATCTGACTGCATAAATGTTTTTTGGTGTGTAATGTAACACCTTGACGCTTTACTTCTATTAGTGTTACAGTAGGTAATGTTAATTACTACTTGTTAAAGGATCAAGTAGTTTGAATTGTATGTTCTTAGAAAAATTACAATAATATCCTAGCAATGGTGGATTTAACACCTTACTTGAATAAGGAATAACCTAAAATGTATATGTTTGAAAAATTAAATCAATTATGTTAATATAGAAACCTAATTAAGCTGAGGGTATAACATGGTTAGCCCATATGGTACAAAGAGCCAAAACAACAGTTAGTGAAGGCCAAACCCTATTCACTACCTTGTTGGCAAAGCAAGCAGCCCTATATCTGGTGCTACTTAATTTACCAAAAAATTCATTATCTTCCACATACAACGTCTTCATGTCACTAATCACTCTTGTTGATAACAACTTCCCAGTTCCTTTGAAACTATTAGTGGCAAATCCCACCATTTTGTTGAAAAATGATGATTTTCTACAAGTTTCAACTTCAAACAACTCAATGCTTGTGTTTTGCAATCCTATTGCACGTTGCAAGTAAACTTGAACTGTTTTGGTAGGTTGTACGTGGTGAAATCGGGTTTCGGCTAACCAATGTGATGAAACATACAAGCTTTGGTTCACCTCGACTTCCTCGAAGACCTCAAAGCTTGGAGTGCTTGAGAAGTTGTCTATATCATTGTCGTTCATGAAGCTCTTGGAGTTATCATCTGCATGTGTAATGTGATTTAATTAGTAAGAAAGATTTGTTAGATTAAGGAAAGAAGAGTACAAGAAGATTGAAAGGGATATGAGTATGACTAATACCTTGCATATTATGGTCACCTTGGAATAATGTTGATGTGCTGTCTATAGGGATGATACCATAGTCTCTCTCGGAATTCTGTGAAGTCAATCAAAGATAGAATACTAAATCAGAAAGTTGTTGAAGCATTAAAAATTAAGTCTCATAAATATCAAGATACCTATAATTATTGGAGCATTAGTGGATCCATATCTTTAAATTCTAATACTTCTACATCTTAATTATAACTATTCCCTTCATTTTTCAACACTTTGGCATATAGTCTTTAATGGTTTTCAAAAAGTATGCTTATCATTAATATATTAAGTATTATGAAATAGATATTAATATGTATTTAGCACGATTCCACATAATATATTATTTTCCCTATATATTAATGATAAAATAAGAAGGCATGCAACCAGTGTAAAACTTAGTCACATCCATGACGATTAGCTATCGTTAAAAAAAAAAAGACAACGAACTTTGACTTTATAAAAAGTGAGCGGGTAAAGTATTGCAATGCAAGATAGAAATGTAAACGCCTTAAAAAAGAAAAGAAAAGATAGAAATGTAAAGCCAAATTGGTTAAGAAGCTATATGTTCAAAATTTATAAATTATGATTTCAGTCTAGCATATATATAATTTATAAATTTTGATCAGAGAGACCAACTTAACCTGAAATTTTATGTTCTTGGATAGTCCTAAGAATCAAAATCTTCTATCCCATAACTTGTCATTTTTTCTGTAAGGGGAACCCCAAAACTTCTTTAATTTGTATATCATTTGTGTGTAACTTTATGTCATTTGCTATGATCATATATAATTAATTGTCCATTATTTTATAAAATAACACACAAATTTTCTAAAAATTATAAGACTTAAGTTTTGAGATTTAAGAAGTAGATAAGTTTATATATATATTTATATATATTTATATACATAGATATATATAGAAGTGAGTTCATATGAGAATGCATACTTACATGAGAAATGAGAATGAATCTCAACCACACGATTGGATTAGAGTTACAACATTTGTTCATTAGAGTTATACACTCACAAAAAATTGAGCAAAAAAAATTTCTTTTTTTCTGATTTTTTTTCTAATATCTTCTTTTTGAAGTTACATCACTTTTTCATTAGAGCACGAAAAATTCATTCTCATTTGTTATATAAGTATGCGTTTTCTCAAAAAGTTGTGTTCAAGATCTATCCAAAATATACTTATTATGTATGGTATGGATAACACTACTATTCTATCATATCGATCATTTTACGAGCAAAAGTGGCATGTATGATACGTGATGCATTTTGTAAATTCACCTTGTACTAAAAAAAAAAATGAAGTAGACTAAGATGACATGTAAATTCTTAAAAGAAGTCAGCTATAAGAACATTGAAGTATTTTACATGTACCTTATTATCCGAATGTCTTTCTCCAAAAACAACCAAATCTGAAAAGTCCACCATCCTCTCCGATTTTAGTTCATCTACAATTCCCATTCCAACCAACCTGTTGGTGTTCATATCCTCCCATGTATTGTCCATTACCGGCGTCGACGAGCTCGCTAATTGATTCATTGGATCAACATAGTTGTTGCTGTTGTAGCTTTGTCCTCCCATCATAACTGGGTTAGAATTGGATTGATTAATCAGATCTTGTTGAGCTTGAGCTACTGAAAGGATTTCATCTAGGATATCGCCTCCGGTATTTGTACTGCCATTGTTGAAAAATGTTTGACACAGTTCTATATCAGAGAGATTCGTTGCTCCAAAGTTTGGAGATCCCTCTACTTCCAAAGGTGGTAATGAGAAACGGTGCTGCAATCTTGCACACTCTAGTGCAATATCAACCTTCATAAGGAAAATGAACAACAAAACAAACTTTAGGAATTAAGGGTGTCATTGGCAACAAGTGTGACTTAAAAATATGGATTGAAAAAACAGGTGAAATACACAAGGGTTTTAAAGGGGCAAGTATTTTTAATTCCATCCTAATTCAGTCAAATCAGCATTATGTTTTCTTTGGAGGTCAAGATTGAATATACTTGTTGTAAAGAATAGAACTTTTTAAACTTTAACGTTATAGGTTAGAATTCTCTTGATAGAACTATACGGGTATGACTATATTTTTTTTTTCTGATTCATATGAGTCACGAAGGCAGTACAAAGTACAAACGAGGGGAAGGGGGGTTCGAACCTGTGATTTATCGTTCACATCACCTCAATCTTAACCACTAGGCCAAGATCATGATGGTGTTTATATTACCTCCAAAACATAATAACCTATGAGTTGATCTATAGTAAAAGTATGTACGTACCTTAGAGGGAGGATATGGGACGTTGGAGGCGCAATTTTGAAAAGTTGGGGTTGGAAAGCTGAAACCTTCTTGATCATTTAAATACTGCAACCATTGGCCATCACCCATATTATTACGATGCTGCGACGAAGAAGATGATGCATAGCCTCGACTGAAGTTATTGTTTGAGCATCTCTCAATTGGTACCGAGTAGGCGGAGCTATCGAAGTCATCACATCTTCCCTCGGAGTACATGTCCATGCTTGAGGACTGTTGATCACTTGACATTTGAGCCATATTTGTGGTGTAAGCTGCATACTGCGGTGAAATCTTCGGTGGGGTAGGCGGTGATGTTTTCTTGAATATTCGGCATAGTGCATAGGCATCCTAAATCATTTGATAACAAAAAAGAAATTATAGTCAGAATTTTTTGGGCACGTATATATGGAAGATAATTTGAAGTAACTTAATAAGTTGCTAGCATTTAAAGACAATAGAACTTTTAAAATGTTAAAAGAAAGAGTAGAAAACATATTTGGATTGATTTAATATGATCTATGTTAACATAATAGAAAAAACATAGAACATATATTCGATTCAATAGGATGGGACTATATGGTTAATTTTAGCTTGTTGAATCAATTAGTGAGGTGAAAAAATATATAGCCCTAGAACATGTATGTAGTCCGATCTAAGGACTATTAAAGTATTTGTAGTACTTGCTCCATGAAGATGAATGTCAAATTTTTAATTGCGAATAATCCAAAAGTATGTAGGACATTTGTAAATTCTATGGAAACTAAATTATATGTAACCACAATATATTCTAAGTACTCCTTGTTGTGAAAGGACCAACTTAATCAAAGCTTAAGCCGATGATTAGAGTCCTAGGAATAATTTAATACTCTAGCCCTTCTCATTTAAGAAACTTAGATATACTACTAATAAAAGATAGTATAGCCAAGGGGTTAAGTACGTACCTGCAAACCAGAAACAACTTCACACTCCCTCTCATCAAGGCGATACTCATGCATGACCCAGCCAGTTCTATGGCCATGAGGTGCTCTTCCTCGATAGTACACCAACGTCTTCTTCATCCCTACGGCTCGCAATTGTGAGTTCACCTTTCGATCTTTCCCTGTAGCCTTCCAATAACCGGCCTTCGTTGCACGATTAGTTCTTGATCCATTCGGGTACTTTCGATCTCTAGGACTAAAGAAATACCACTCCAAATCCTTACTTGGCAATAGAGATTTACCTATAATTAATATCACAAATTTTTTTCAATTATTACTTGTTCTCTCTTTGATAATTTTTCTTAAAAAAGAAAAAAGAAGAAGCTAAACTGAAGGGAAGTGCTACAAAAGAAAAGCATAATATGTACTACGTGGATATTAAGAAAGGAAGAAACAGAATGCCCTAAAAAGGAAGGAAACCAATAAAGCAAAGCATTTCTTTTGACTAGTAAACGATCAATCCTCCAAGAAATATGTTTTATTCTCTTTTCTGCACTGCTTATGATTGGAGAAGTTATCTTATCTATTTCAAAAAGAGGAGAAAAACAGAAGGTTTCTTTAGACAGCTTGAATGAACACTCTTTGTTTCTTCTTAAGCTTATCGTTTTCGCTTTACTTTCCAAGGTTGCTTCATAAATAGACAGCTTGAACGAACAACACATATGAATAGCATAAGACCATTGTTATCTGTGTGATACTATGTATCAGATCATATCTATTCTTTTAATAATGATCCTACACTTCTGTTTATATAAGACTATTAGACATCAGGGGCATGAACATCATAATTTGAAAAATGGTCTCAGACATAGCTTTCACTTCTTTTTACAATACAAATGACATGTATTTGACATTAAATATCTTTGACTATGTAATTTTAAAATATTTATACTTTAAAAATGCCTCAAAATAAATTAACAAGATCTTGCATGATATATATATGTATATGAAGTTTGATTACTTATATTAGGTATGAAAAAAGGGTGAATTTTAACCTTTAAAATAAGTGGAACAACTAGTAGGGAACTGGAGAAGAATGAAACATGTAGCTAAAATTGTTAGAGATATGAGATATCGGAAAATATATGTAGGATATATTTTCCATATATTATCGGAAAATATCTCATATCTCTAACAAAAATCCATAACGGGAATCCATTTAATGTAAAAAAATAACATGTAATGCAAGAAGAACATACTTGGCAACTCCCAAGGTTCACACTTATAGAGATCAACTTCAGGGATGACCTCTAGATCAATCTTACGACCATTAATCTTCCTCTTAAGATAGTAAGCTACTAATTCTTCATCTGTTGGATGAAACCGAAAACCGGGAGGCAATGAAACAGGAGCCATTTATGATCAACTTCTTTTCTCTATGTCCTCTCTTGAGCTTGCTTTTCTCTCCAGGAAGCTAAGAGAAAAACTTCTCTTGAGAGACAAAGAAATGAAGAAGTTGGGAGAGCAAAAATGTGAAGGTAGGGTTTGGTATAAAAAGGCAACTAAAGAAGCCAATTATATAACAGTAACAAAACAAAAAGAAAAAGGGCCCCACTATGTTTGCTACACCCTACTTTCTTTTTATCTTATTTTTTTTGTAATTTCTTTTATTTTTTGGCTTTGCCTCTTTTCCCTTCTAATTATGATTCCTGTTATCGTTCAAATGAAGCTGATCTTTATTTTATGTTTCTTGTTTCTATGTTGTTTAATTAATTAATTATCCTAAGTGTGTAATGAAATATGAACAACATGAGTTAATTAGTATTCTAATAATATTAAGATCCCATACTTTCATTTTGTCCTATCTTGGGAATCCAACAAAGGAAGGGAAATCCACGTGGTTATGTTCGATTCGATGCATTACCTGCCTCTAACTGCCAATGAGTTATGAGCCTTTGATGGTTAACGAATTTCGGCGGGTGTTTTTCTCAATCCAACTGTTCAGGCATTCACATGAGAATTGAGATCACTTCATCGGTAATGTGCACAAAAAGCATAATTAGGTTGATCATGGATATTTGGATTGTGGTTAATGGTGATATTGTTTACTTTTAAGTTCTCTTAAGCTAAATCTAATCTCAATTGGAACAAACAGCTTTTAGTTAGCTTAATGAAACAGAACATGCATAACCGAAAGGGGTGTATCACAACTAGCACAACTTGCTAATAGGTAATTTCATTTATGTAGAAAGAAAGTTGCTACCCTTTTTGGCCTAGTGTGGTCCTTTAAATGGGTCCAATAGGGGTCGGGCTCCCCATTCCCTAATATAATGGGTAGAACTGTTCGTAAGTCAGGTTGTTGCGTTTTGACATGTAACTCAAATCAAACTGCAAATATAGTTGATATTTTTCCAACTCAAAATGCACCGCACTTTTGCCCAAATCGATCGACGCAAAACGGTTTGGTACGATACGATTTACGGTTTAACCATATTTTCCTCCACGATATGAGTTTTGTAATCTAAAAAAATAAAAATAAAATTGGTACAAAGTTGTTGATAAACCAATACATAATTCTCTAAAACTAGATAATAAATACAAAGAAGATGAGTGAAGGTAGATATGGGCATGGACCCAGGATTCGATATAAACCCGTTTGGACAACGATCCATTTTGAAGGGTCAGTGTCTACAAATTTGAAACCAATTAGGCCTGGGTCGTATCTAAGTCTAGGCGGTAAAATTTGGATCTGGGTCCGGGTCTCATGAATTCAGACCCAGACCCAGACCCGCCCCATAGATACATTTTCGTTTTTACATATTGATATATGTGTTATAATACAAAATATATAAAGTAGTAATAAAAAATTTTACAAATCAAGTCAACTTATGGTGAATGTTCTAATTTTAAATGTTTGTACAAGAATTAAACTATTATTCTCTTCTCTTTATCATTTTAATAACTAAAAAACGGGTGTAAAAATTCGCAGGTTAAAAAAAATTGAAACCCCTAACAAGCTTGAGACCCATTTTGGACCCAAGACCCACCAAATTTATTGGATATGGGTAAGGGTCTGGATTTTCTAGATCATGTGGATCTAGGCTGGTGTGGGTCTAAATCCAAATTTGCGGGTCTATGTATGGATCTAGCAGGACCCAGCCCATGCCCGGCCCATGTCCATCCCCAAGTGGAGGTTAAAGGAGCAGATAAGTGAAGGAGGTAGGGTATTGCAAAAAGGAGCATATGACTAGATGATTGATGAGTGATGAGTGCAAAGAACTGATGTAATACTCATATAAATTAAACTTGTATAGTCGTATTATCTTGTATGCTCCTATGTTTGCAAGTTTGTCAAGTGTTTTTTTAAAAAAATATTATAATAGATAAACTTTATTTTAAAAATATATATAAATCTGTGGTTTACAGTGCGGTTTAGAGAAATTCAAACTGAACCAACCGCAAACCGCGATTTGTTTCAAATATTAAACCAACCCACAATTTTGAATTCGAAAACCAACCCAAACCGTGAAAAAACGGTTAGGATTGTGGTTTGGTGTGGTTCAGACCGCACTCTGAACCACCCTAATAATTGGGGCCTATTGTTTGAGAAGTTGTTCTATACAACAGTTACGCCACTAGTCTTACATATATACTTACGCTGGGCTAGCTAAATTATTTCAAAGAGTGGTGAGCTCGGAGAAGGGGCATGGAGAGTGGTAGTATAGTTATGGCGCGTCTACAAAATGAGTTATTATGGTGAGTGGTGACCTTATGGGTTAGTGAGGAGACGAGGCAAAAGGTATTAGAGACAATGTTCTATAGACGGAGACGGGATCGGCGGACAACCTAGGTTTTTCGACTCATGGTTCAATCCATGTAATGAGTACTTAATCAAAGTATTGTATTGCACTAGTTTTAGGACCCATGTATAATGCACGGGTGTATTTCTTGCTTTATAACATGTTTAAATAAAGTCACAAAAGTATAGAAATCAAACAAAATCATAAAATCAAAATGTAACAGTGGTAAATAACACAAATTTACAAATATAAGCTTTTAAATCAATCTATATGTTTGCAAACACTTCCTTGTAAACTACATTTCTTGTACTTATATGCACACCATGTTGTTTATTAAACGGAAGGATCTTGAGACCTTTTTTGCTCGTGACTCTGGAAACGGCAACATAAAATTGACCATGGCTGAAAACAGGTCTCGGGAGATACAGGCCCACATCAGACAGAGATTGTCCTTGACTTTTATTTATAGTCATAGCAAAACAAACCATTAAAGAAAACGGTGATCTCTGAAATCTGATAGGAAATTTGGTGGAGTCAGACGTAGTGAGTGTTATTCTTAGGATAAATACGTTTTCTCTGACACTTTTTCTAGAAATAACAGTAGCTTCAATAACACGATTGCGTAAATGATTGACGACTAACCTCGTGCCATTACATATTCAGATGTTTGATCAATATTCCTTAGAAGCATAACTGGCGCACCAACCTTTAATCGTATGCTATGATTCGGGAGACCGGAGCATCTTATTCTATTGAGGAATTCAGTGGAGTATATTTCATGTACTCCAAAGTTGCCTTGTTCTTTGCTTATAGCATCTGAACTCAAATACACTTTCTCTTCTCCAAGTATGCATGGTAGATAGAACATGAACATTGACTATCTCCGATATCTCATTTGTTGGCGCCAGAATATATAGCTCTTTCCTGGAAGTATTTAGCTTCCCAACTATCTCATGTTGGTTTGGGTAAGGGATATCAACAATTGCTGAAATCGGATTGGCCCCAAGATCTAAAGGATATATTTTTCAATATCGATTACGGCTTCACCATCATTAGGATTCCTCAGCCTTTCCATCTCCTAGGCTTAATATCCTCTCTGAGAATTCTCATAGTTCATCAATAGAAGATTTCGAAGAACTTGATTGTAGTCTCATATTGCGAGTAAGTCTTAGGACCTTACAGGAATCCTATAAGTAAGATGAATTAAAGGTCGCGAACATTATATCTTGCCTCGTTCCGTTCGGTACAACAGGTAATATCTGCCTAAGATCACCACCGAATACCATAACTTTGCCTTCATAAGGTCGATGCAAGTTATCCCTATCAACAGGCCTCATTATGTCTCTCAAACTTCTATCAAGTGCTTCAAAATAATACTTATGCATCATGGGCACTTCATCCATATCATAAGTTTTGTCTTGATAAGAAGAGCAGCCAAATCCGACCCTTGGTGAATGCCGGCGCAAGTAGAACTCTCGGTTACACTTTTAAAGGGATACCAAATCTTGAATGAGTTGTTCTTCCTCATGGAAGGAGGAGAGAAGCATTCCACTCGAAACTACAGGCAATACAAGTTCGCCCATATTCATCATTGCAGCACATAATGTCTTCCAGACATATGTTTTTTTGGTCCCTCCTTAGCCGTAAACGAAAAAGACGGCTCCTTCTTAACTCAACACAGCATCCATTACTTCCCGATAAATCATCAACTGCTCATCAGTTAAACCTTTATACACTTTTGTCGTGTTCCAAGGTCATTTCCTCTATGTCATAAGAAATCTCATCTGCTATGAGCTTGTTTTGTCCTTCAAACATGATTAGTTCATCTGGAAAAGGCATCTCACTGAATCTACGCAAGCTGCTACCATTACTTTGGAGCATGATTTCAATCTCAACCAACGCAACAGTTTCAATTTCATCGTCACTTAATTGTAAATCTGTGAAAACATAAATTTAAAGGATGCAACAGTAACCTATAGTAAGTATGCACATTGGTTTAAAATGTCTTATTAACTTTTCAATAATGTGATCGTAGTTGTTTATCTTTATTTTTCTAAGATGCATGTTGCTTGTACAGAATATGATCAGATAGTAACCTCCAAATCTTCTGCCAAACATCCTCCGGCTTTGACATACCCCTGGATAATACTAATATGGAGAACAAATGTTTTAGTAGTGCCCTGATTATCTAAAACTTACTTTTGTTACTGCGTCAACATATTCCTTGTCATCACCAAGTACTCCCCTTGCATAGCAAGCTTCCTTGAATGTAGGATACACTACAAAATTGAGCAAAGTTCTAAGATATAACTTCTGATCTCCAGATCCAGGTGAGACATGGTAGATTCGACCTATTGCAAATCCTTGATTTCTTGGTGTCCACTCTCTCTGAGCCTGCTTCCAAACAAATCTTTTAGGGAACTCCACATAACTAAGCTCTCTGGCTTCTTCATATTTTTCGTTACATTGCATCCAAGATAGGAATCTCGTATTGTCGATATGAGTATGTCTAGTATAGATTCTACATCAACATGGTTATTAAACAAAACAGTTTAATCTTCTGATAGATGGAAACTTAGCCTTTCAACTATAGGAGTTCGATATGTTGAATCCAAAAATCCTCCAAATTGCTTTGCATGCCGAAATATATCAGCAATCATAGTACATCTTTATCTCATCGATTTCTTTGCCTTCACCTTCTCTCTCTTTATCTTGATAAGTCGTAGCAGTACCCTATCATACTCCTTGTTTATATATTTGAACGGGTATTTAATTGATCTGGATTGGTTACACCATTCAACATTTATATGTGCTCAATATTTATGGAGCAATGCAGCATTATATATATGGAACATACTTATTGTCCAGATGAACTCCACTCTTCTCAACTGTAGATTCATTATCTCTTCGCATGTAAACTAGATACCCTTCATCATCCACTTTAGTGGAATCAATAAATCTCTTCGATAAATGCTTACTGCATTGTTTGTCAATCATACACTGCGCATTTGTGTTTGATACATCACGTGGATCGTACATCATGAACTCACTGATGGCTTAATATAGTTATGGATCTTCAAGTTCATCATGCAACTCAGCACATAAAATCTTATCAATATCTGAAGCTACAAGGTATTTGTCTTCTTGATGCATGACTAGCAAAATATGAGCATGAAAACCGTGCTTTTGGGATTCTACTGTATATACCACTGAAATTCGAAATACAACAAAGTAGGTTTTCATAATCATATTATAGACAATACATAACTATAACGATACAAAGGGAATATAAAAACTATAATAATTATAATAGAAGTAAGGAAGATGTGTTACATACCAGCCCTAACCCTGCCAAATTTTTTTGCGATCTTTCAAATCTTTGACCAATTGTTCCAGCTTCATCTTAAAAACTCGACAGATGATGTTCGGCCTATCCTCTAGCCTGAGGCCTCTTTTCTTTACAAATCTAGTGGTCTCTTGCCACTTAGGATTACACGTAAATGTTATGAATAAATCGAGATAACCATACCATTTACAAATAGTCATCGCATCCTCATAGTTTTCTCTCATATAATTATGTCCTCTAGTGAATGAAGCTGGCAATACTATACGACTTCTAGTTGAAGATCCTTCTGTTTCTCGTCTTTTGGCATCTCCTCTTAAATTCTTCACATTCGTGGCTTTAAGACTCTGTTGGTTGTGTTTAAGAAAAGACAACCTTTCAGCTTCAATCATTGTGTAAGCATCTACTAAAAATTGTTGTAATAACCTCGGAGATAAGAGTATGGTTGCAACTTCTAAAGCTCGATCATGTATCATGTATGCAAAGAACTCACGCATAGTGAGTTTAAGTCTTTTTCTCGTTGAACTGTCTGTTGGAGTCCTATCTCTATGCAAAATATCTGTTCTAATTCCATCTCCTCCATATGGAAATAATAGTGGATATTGCAAGGCGAGGTAAGAAGGATGAAGCTCAAAATTTTGCTGCAACTTTCAACCCTTTGTTTCTATAATTATATCTCTTTTATCTGCACTATCAATATCTCCAACAATAAGCGCAGCAATTTCTGATGTTGCTGGCAAATTATAAGTTTATCCATCAGACTCTCATCTTCCAATAAGCCTTAATTTCAAATTCTCACACGTGTCTGATGCAAATCTATCCCTAGCCATTCTGAAACTTTTAGCTAAAGGGTTGTTTTGATCTATTTTATCTTGTAACAATGTGACTAAGCGATCTTCGAACTTATCAGGGTTCTTCGTATTGGTAAGACATTTAGAAGAAAGTAAGTCAACATGTAAAACAAAATATTCAACTTTAACAAATAACCACTAAATGATAAGTAACGCCAATGATTATGTTGTACATTGCAACTGTTTTTCTGTTCCTAATTTCATCCTCTATATCGTATATGTAAAGCTGGGAAAACTTAGGGCGTGCATTATTAGGAGGAAACAAACTACTATCAACTGATGATTTTGACCATCGATTTTGTGATTGTATGGACCTGACCTCGAGTTGTAGGTGCAATAATTCTTCCACCCATCGATGAAAATGAATACATCATATTATATCCTCGTATGTTTTCAAGATAGTGGTCACTTCTATTATGTTTCTTCTTTAATAGGTCGTCAATCAGGTGAGGTGTATGTTTTATTAGAGGTAGTTGAACATTCCCTTTCATGCAACATAAAAAAACTTCGGCTTCATTGTCTTATTTTTTTATTGACTCTCTCATCAAACCACATTTACGCCCCCACAAAACCCGCATACATATGTAAGGTCTCTTGTGTCCGAGTAGCTTTCTGTTTAAAAAAATAACTAAATTACTAAATTTTTAATCATATTAAACAGTTTTACAGTTCACATGATAATTGTAAAATTGATAATGCATGATATGCCAACCTGTAACGATCTCCATATAATCGAAGCCGTTGTCATTATTGTCTTGTGTATCGCACTCATCTTGAATAATCGTATTTGATTGACCATAATTAGGTGATTAAATATTTTCATCTTTATGAACGTCATATTCAACAATACGTGTTTGATTTGATAGGAGATTAATAAAAAATTATACACATTTATTACCAATAATTAAATAAAAGTATAATACCATTTATAATTATGTGTGTGACTGATCTGGGAATTGTTGAACCTCGAACCAATGTCTCTTTGATCTAACTTGACTTTACGACTGGGCTAAATCCAATATGTCTCTTGAAGCCATACCACTTCCTAGGATTGAATGTTCTTTATAGCCAATGATTTTCACATACTTATGTAATATAATGACAAATATTTTAATTAGGTAAGTAATATCTCGAGTTCTTTTCTCAAGCAACATTAGCTTTCTTTTATTTCTAGCAATTTGTGATGCATATTTTTCTTTAAAACAGATTTTAAAACAAAATATCAACATTAAACAATGAATTTTTATGTAATCAAAAGTTATAATCTCGTACCTTATAATATGAACTTGTAAACGTTCATTGAAACAAACCACAATTAACTATTATAAATTTATAGAAAAAATATATCATTAATAACAACACTTGTAGGGTCATCGTTTGAAATATTTGTATCAAGTGGTGCTTCGTTCAACTGACGATGGAGACAATGATGAATGCAATGCTAACAAAAAATTATAAAGTACTTTATGTTAATGTGAAAACATAATTCATTTACAAAATTTACGATTTTTTTCATTTCTTTACCTCTATGCCCCAATTGAGTAGTACACGCACTACTTGAATAACTAATTATCGTGCTTATTGAAGTGAATTGCAAATGAATTGATCTAAAGGTAATATCAATAATTAGAACAATGTGCATGTACAAAGATACTATTAAAGTTCGTATAAAAAGAAAAAAAACCTTATAGTACAAACATATACCATTGGTTGAGTGACAATTAATGTTTTGCCTAAATAGAGATTGTTGACTCCCTAAACTACGCCGACACTTTTTACGTTTTGTGACAATATTATTTTTCTTTTTTGCCTTGCAACGTGTTGTTCAATTTGTTTAGATATGCATTATTCATTTAGAGATCCTGAAGACTCTGCAAAAAGGAACAAAAACATCGAGTTATAGATTTTATATATCATTGTAATATATATCATTGTAACAAAGGAAAACATATAAATAACAATTATAGATTAATTTTGCATCTTCCTGCAATTAACAATTACCAAAACTAATCATGTTATATTGGTTGTTGTTATTTGTATAAGTTTTGACATTTATATACATTTATAATACATTTGTGATACATTACGTCTACAAATAAAGTGATTAAAGTGAATATGGGCTTACTTAGATAATAGAGATAAAAAAATCTTATGATATACATATTCTTATTGTTTCCTATAGTTCAATACATATTATAGGCTGAGTTTATTTCACTAGTACATAAATGATGATTTGTGTCGGACCTGGGACCTATATTTGCGTCGGACATTGGTCCGACGACACAGGTCTCGATGCAAATCAAGAAAACAAGATATGTGTCGGACATTCAAATAACGCAGTTGATGAGCCATTTGCGTCGGATGACCGCAGGTCTCATCCGACACATATGGTAAAAAAAAGGTACAAAGTCGTGCCATTTGCATCGCGTTTGACACCACTTATGACGCAAAAGGCCCAAATGGCTGAGCTATTTGCGTCAGATGTGTTGCCACAAAAGACGCAAATACTAGCTTTTTTATTTAAAAAATTCATAAACAGACGAACCGCAAAAAACCATTCAAGATCTAACAATCTCTATACGATTGGTTTTGTTATAGGCCAAAAGACAGAAATGAAGAGAAGAGCAATTAAGGAACATTATTATTATACAATTTGAACCCAAAAAAATCAGATCTTACACACAAAAAACCCTAAAATTTAATATCCAAACATTAAAATTTACAATTTATTACAACTTTTAAATAGATCCAAAAAATTAAAAAAAAAATCGGAGGCTAATCCAATTGAAATCGAAGGCTAATCCCACTACAATTTAGGAGAAAAACTTTTAAAAAATAACCTTAAATCTGAATGATGTTATAAATCGAGCAAATTTAATATTCTTCAATCTTCACCGTCAACTTCTTCTTTGATGTTAAGACAGTCGCCATCTTCTGTTAAAAAATAAAATATAAAAAAGAAAAACGAAAGGCCATTATTTTCAGATCTAGAAAAGTGTAAACTAAAAATCAGATATAAAAAAATTGAACATGTTAGAGATGGTGAACGTTGAAGAAAGCCAAAGTATTTCATATACTTTCATATCTATACACACACAAAAAATCAGATATAAAAAATTAAAAAAACGAATCTGTTAGAGAAGGAGAACGTCGAAGAAACCTCAAGTATTTCAGATATGTTCAAATCTATATAAGTGTAAAAAAAATCAGATATAAAAATTTTTAAAAATCGAACCTGTTAGAGATGGAGAACGTCGAAGAAAGCCAAAATATTTTAGATTTATAAGTGTTTTGATAACATCATAGCTGAGAGCGAAGAGCTCTTTCTGCTCTTCGTCAATTTCAATTGTCCCATTGAAGTAAACCTGTTGAACTTTTGTATATCATTGCTGAAGGTTCGTGCAAGTAGAATAAAACTGCAGGAATTTATTTGCTGCCATTGAAGTAAACAATTGTGGCTTTAGTTGGACAAAGGGAGATAGAGAAAGTAAAGGTGGAGCGGCGGTTAGAGTGGAACAAGGAGAGGGAGAGAGGGAGAGAGGGAGAATGAGAGCATAAGGTTAGGATTTTAGGGTTTAAAATAACTCGAAAATTAAAAGGGGAAGGAAGGATGTGCGTCGGATGGCCTTTACCTTCGACGCACATAGTTAGTTCCTCTTTATAGTGGGGTGTATTTACATTATAAGGTGATTTGCATCGCACCTTTTCTTACATCCGACGCATATAGATATCTAATGATTTGCATCGCACCTTATTTCCATTCAACGCAAATCACTAATTTGCGTGGCTGGAAGGCAAGATCCGATGCAAATCATTTTTTTGGTTTCTTGCTATAATTAATTTGCTCTGCGTGCGGATTTGAACACGAAGCAATTTTCCTATTTGGGTCGTTTGTACTAGTGTCCGATGCAAATCAGGGGACGCAAATCAACTTTTTTGTACAAGTGTTAGCTTCATAATAAACTAACCATTTTTTTCCGACCCAAATTGACAGCCATTAAAATTACCTACTTATATTAAAATTCTCACTAATTGATAAAAAAAAAAATTCGACCTAACTTCCTAACTCGTTGTGTTATTCTCAAGGTTTGACATAATTCAATCCTCTTAATTCCCTTATATTTTTCGGCCCAATTTCCTAAACCCTTTATTTGCTCCTTTATTTTTCTTTACATGCAAAATTTCTTTCTCTCTCTTCATTTTTCGCCTAACTCACATTCTCCCTTCTCACACCTCTTTACATTCTCTGAACTTTCCATTCTCTCTCTTCGTTTACATCATCAATCTACCATTTCTCCATGAATCTCTCGCTCAAACAATCGAATTACACTAATATATTTTACTTAAATATTATATCTGAAAAAGGAAAAAAAAAACAATTTCAGATATATTCGGCTGTTGTGGCGACAAATTTTGTAGGTGGAAATTATCCAATTTTCCATATTATTTGGTTTGGGCTTCAAAATTCTCTTTGCATGATGTTGATTATACATTTATACTCCATTTGAGCTTCAGACTGTAAGTTCTTCGTTTTTTTCTTCTATTTAAATTTGTTATAACAAAAATGTAAAATTAAAAGGAAGCTATTTTTGTCATATTTTAATTTTCAAAATGTTCTCATCTTGTTTAATTGAAATCATTAGATTTTCCAACTTTTTTCAATGTCTGATTCTATTTTTTTTTGTTTTATTGTATAATTTATTGAACAGATCTACACATTTGTTGGCTTGCATGCTAACAACTAAGCCAGAAGTAAAACCTTGCCTTCGTTTAATACTATTCGATGTTGGGTACATTTTTAAATTTTTTTTGGTTTGTTCAATTATGTTCTAACTAATGTATAAAACTTATATAAATATTTTATAAAGTGGACATTATATATTTTATTATAAAATGGATGATAAAAAATATATCTTGTATACTTTCATATCATTTTCTTTTGCAATTTCTTTCAAATTTATTAATTTACAATTATCCGAAATACCTGTTATATTTTAAAAATAATTTGGTTTGCATATTAAGTATCTCATAAAGATCTCAATTTTTTGAGTTGCATGGAATGAGTAAAAAAAAAAGGGCTGGTTAGACAAACTACCTAGATTAAATATATGTACGCAAAATAGATCCCAGTGTCAGGAAATAAAGTAGAAGTCGAGTTCCACAAAAATATACCGACACATTTAGAAACAAAGCTAGATGCCGTTAAATATGGACACTAAATGCATATATATAGTTAGACTAAGTATGTCGAAACTATAAGTTAGTAACCTAGTTGCCAAAACCAAACAAACTACACTGTCGCGGGTGTCTCTATAGCACTACTGCGTCCACCACCAAACCCTAGGTCATCTTCTGGTCTGCTTTGTGGAGAGGGGCTTGCGTTGCAACCTTAGAACATGTGATCGAAATTAGACATGTTAAGCATCATTTCCTGCAGGAGAGCCCGGTTTGACTCTTCCAGCCGTGCTGCGACCTTTGCCTCCACTTTTTCCATCCGTGCAACGACCTTTGCCTCCACCTGCGCCTCAAGCTGAGAAAAAATGGATGCTCATATGGTTGTGAAGAGCCATCTCCTCGCCCAGATGAAGAGATGTAGAATAAATGATCTCCCTGACCCCAACCGTCCCCTACACATTTCCTCTATCCCTCCCACCAACTATCTCCCAATACAGCAAATTAGGGTTCGGCTGCAACCCTTGAGTGGTACAATCATCCACCTTCTTGTTGTATGTCTCCTGCATTTGGTTAAATAACGTACTCCTATTCATGGATTTTCATGTAAAAAAAACTACGTGACACATCAAATATATTTGCGTTGCTTGATTTTAACTTGCCTATATTTTGTAATTTCAATCAAAACTACTATTAAACACATGAAACTAAGTATATATATATATATATGATGTTTGAGGTGTTTATAACTCGAACTAACTTAAAACTACTTATATTCATTCCTTTTCAAGTAATATGGCCTAAAATGAGCTAAAATGACCTATATTTGGTTCTAACTTGCCTATATTTTGTGATTTCAATCAAAACTACTATCCAACAGATGAAACTAAGTATATGTACGATGTTAGAGGTGTTTATAACTCAAACTAACTTAAAACTACTCATATTCATTTATTTTCAAGTAATATGGCCTAAAGTGAGCTAAAATGACCTATATTTGATTCTAACTTGCCTATATTTTGTGATTTCAATCAAAACTACTATCCAACACATGAAACTAAGTATATATACGATGTTTGAGGTGTTTATAACTTAAACTAACTTAAACTACTCATATTCATTCATTTTCAAGTGATATGGCCTAAAATGAGTTAAAATGGCCTATATTTGGTTCTATCTGACTAGAGGTGATCATGGGCCGGGCCGGGCCGGGTTCGGGCCGGGCCGCGGCCAAAAAAATTTGCCCATTGGCCGGGCCGGGCCGGGCCTAAATTCGGGCCGAATTTTTGTGTCCAAAGCCCGCTATTTCGGGCCGGGCTTAGCGGGCTTTTGCGGGCCAAAACGGGCCGGGCCAAAAAATAGACTAAAAAGTCGTTTTTAGCTTGCCCAAAGCCCGCCCAAAAACAAAAAAAAAATGACTGGGCCGGGCCCGGCCCGGCCCGCGGCCCGAAAAATTCTGCCCAAAAACGGGCCGGGCCGGGCCAAAATGATCACCTCTATATCTGACCTTTTCAAGTAATATGGCCTAAAATGGCTTCAATATATGTTTAAAAACATGTACAAAGATTTTTTTTGCTTTTTTGTTTGCTGCAGTTTCTCCTTTTCCAGGAACATTCTTAAAATGAGTCATCAAGAACAACTCGGGAGCGATAGGGAGTACTCCTTTATTCTTTCCTTGTACACATTGTTGAAAAGAGGCTTTATTTTTTTACTTATACTGAAAAAATCATGTTATTTAAACTAAGTAGTAGATATGGAACATTTTTACCATCTTTCTAGCATGTTGTGATGCCGAGATAGAACCTTGAAAGTGTGACGACTCAATTGGATTAGATAGGGAGTCACCTTTTCGGTTCTTCTTCGCCTTTTCAGATTTTTCCAGGAACGTAGGGTCTTGACTTTTCTTCTTCATGGCTTCGTAGATGGTTTCCCCCGACCATTTTGGCCTTTCTTTGGCTTTCTTAAGCACCCAATATCGCAAGTCTCTCAGACGATATGCAACTTTCATCTTGTAAGCTTTCCTCACTTGGTCATCTAACTCTGGTTCCCTTTCGTAAAGACCCTTTATTCAAACATTAAACCAAGTTATTGATAAACTAATATATATAGGCAATTTCATTCTTCATAATTCGATTCATACATACTGTGAATGAGTTCCACCAATGCGTCCTTGTGGCATCGCCTACCTCACTGTAATTGAACCAATGTTTTCGAAAATGGCCCTGGAAAATGTTAGTGATAAACCCACTAACCTTGTTATCATCAAACGAGAATTGAAAACCAAACAAACACGTGAATTGTCAATATCATTTTATATAAATATCATGAACCATATAGTAACTTATAAATTTACCACAATCTAGTAGGGCTTAAAACCTTTTTTGGTGCACGGTTTGACCATTCACCTTCCTCCCTATGATTGTGCGGCGTCTCCGGTACGTGGTTACCAAAGTCACGTGCCTGTGAATTATCTCCCTGTGTCTCTGAGATATGGTTATGGCTTTCTGGTGCTCCTGGTGACTCAAAAAGCTCCCTGGGAATCAAATGCCCACCACCTTGGCTTCCACCTAAGCCATCTCGACCTCCATGCCCCTTAGGATTAGACATGATTACCTATAAACAACAACAAATATATAAATCATGGTGGATATGATTAATCTTTAGTCTAGCATCATTACAAAATGTTCACCTACATTCCGACAGCAAGGAGACAGTGGTGTTTGGCCACTTACATTCACAAGACGAATGAGGGTTTGGTGAGTGCTAAAAATTCAAAAAAATAAAAATAAATAAGTAGGGCTTAGAAGTAAGTTTGAAGTTTTTGATAGCAAAGGATTCCTATAAATGTTCTTCTTCTACCAAAAGAAGTTGTTGAAATTAAATTTCATTTAGTCAAATATAATTATTGCTAAATTTAGTGGGAAGTTGTGGGCTAAAACCCAATCTCTTTGTTCAAACTCCCATTTCCAACAATAACGCGATCAAGTCCCATAACAAAGAGAACTAAATCATTCAGTACAAATCAATTATGGACCCTAATAGCATAACAAAAATAAATAAATTAGAGATTTGAGGGGAAAAGGGGGAGGTGAATATTAGAGAAAGTGTTTACTAACTTAAAGATTAGAGGGAGTGAAGGGGAGGTAGAGAAAGAAGGCATGAGGAGAAGAGTGGAATATTGGAAGGTAGAGAGAGTGTGGCGAGGCTAGAGAGAGAAAGAGAGGCGTTTAGAATGGTGGATTCGAGGTGGGTTCTTAGGGTTTTGTGGGAGAGGAATAGTACTATATTAAAACAACTCATTTCATGCAAAAGTCTTATTTGAGCATTCAATTTTTGAGTTAAGTAAAAATTTGAGGACATAGTAACTAGTCTGTAATTAGTTTGACATGAAATGTAGGTAAAAAATAATGTCTATATCATGCAAATTGACCATCAACAATACATACTTCTTTATCAATGTTCATCACCATTATTACTAAAAGTTAGAGATGTGAATTTGATGTCAAAAACATTCATTGATTAGTACAAAAATGATTATAAAGATGCATATACAACATTCCATATAACACTAATTACCAAGTATAATAGTATGAACTTATTACAAGTCACATAATGGGAAAAAACAACAACAACAACAACAACAACAACAACAACAACAACAACAACAACAACAACAGCAACAGCAACAGCAACAGCAACAGCAACAGCAACAGCAACAGCAACAGCAACAGCAACAGCAACAGCAACAGCAACAGCAACAGCAACAGCAACAGGCAACAGGCAACAGGCAACAGGCAACAGGCAACAGGCAACAGGCAACAGGCAACAGCAGCAACAGCAACAGCAACAGCAACAGCAACAGCAACAGCAACAGCAACAGCAACAGCAACAGCAGCAGCAACAGCAACAACAACAACAACAACAACAACAACAACAACAACAACAACAACAACAACAACAACTACTACTACTACTACTACTACTACTACTACTACTACTACTACTACTACTACTACTACTACTACTACTACAACTACTACAACAACAACAACTACTACTACAACAACAACTACAACAACAACAACAACAACTACTACTACAACAACAACTACAACAACAACAACAACAACAACAACAACTACTACTACTACTACAACAACAACAACACTAATTACTAAGAAACAACAACAACAACAACAACAACAGCATCAACAACAGCAGCAGCAGCAGCAACAACAACAACACCAACAACAACCACAACAACAACAACCACAACAACAACAACAACAACAACAACAACAACAACTACTACTACTAATTACCAAGTATAATAGTATGAACTAATTACAAGTCAAATAATGCGAAACAACAACAACAACAAACAACCAACAACAAATTAAACAACAACAATTACCAAGAAATTACAACAATAACAACAACTGAACAACCAAAAACAAATTAAACAACAACAACAAACAACAACAACAACAACAACAATAAAATGTGAGATTGAAGAGTGATATAAGGTACGAATTGGACTGGAAAAAGATGAGCACGCGGCGGCGGCGGCAGAAGGAGAGAATTACGCGGCGTCGGCGTACGGTGGTGCGTGTTAGCCACTTATATCCCAAAACCCAATTTTTAGGGTTTGATGTGTAACAAAAAATAATAAAAAAAATAAATAAACATGGACCTTTAGAAATTACCGGCGACAAGGAGAGCGAAATGCAGTGTTGCCGGTCGCCGGTCGTGCCTTCAATGGCAGTTGGAAGGATGTTCCTTTTGTGTTTAGAAAACGGTTGTATTTCTTTTATTTTTGGAGAATACAGTCGTTTGAGTGGGAGGAAGTCCTTTAAGTCGTAAATATTCAAAAACGTCTAAATTCAAAGTTGCGACGGTTCGAAGCCGTCGCCTAAGCCAAAAGAATCTAAAATTCAAAAAGATAAAAGTCGATGTTTGCGTTAAAAGTCGTCGGTGCTAACGTTGTCCTAAAACAGTCGCTATTTGCAATGATAAGGATTGTTTAATAGGCCATCGCAATGAAGCTGTTGTTGATTTGGAATTTTCTTGTAGTGTCTTATACTATATTTAAGCAAGCCTTGTAATTCTTTTGCAGACCTCAGTGTTTCTAATCCATTTTTTTATATCTATGTATGATTTCCAGGAAGTTATTAATCTTCATGTATACAATTTGATCCCAAAATTGGAGCTGCTTATTCATGTCTATGTATGTAATAACTTAATGTGGAATGTATATGATTAACAAATATGCCTTTAAAGTTTCATTTTCACTTGGTTGTTTTTTCGTGCTTTAATTTTATGTATAAAGTCAACCACATACATATTCATACTAATTCATTTATAGGTCATTTTACTAATTTGTGGTTTATGTAGATACTTAATCATTGATCGAAATAGTGATATGTAGGTCATTTTACTAATTTATGGTCAATGTGTATACTTAATCATTGATTGAAATAGTAATATGCAGGTCATTTTATTAATTTGTTGTTACTGTGTATAATTAACTATAAATGTGTATAATTTATGTGCCATTTAAGTTTAGTCCATCTCTTTCTTTTAACAAATTAGGACTTATGTAATGTTTATTGTTATGTAGTTTAATAGTACTTAGGAGTTTGTGGTTACATATACTAATGATTCCTAAAATATATCAAAATTAATATGAGTTGCTTGTATCTAATATAATTGACTGTACAAATTCAAATTTATTTACAGTTTTTTTAAAAGCACTCCATGAATATAGTTATGTTTTAAAAATATTTATGGTTTAGAATTCTAGCATTATTGCATAATTAAAAATTTGATAAATTTATTTGGAAGTTCAAATGAAGTATAGATTGACTAAAATAGTGATTTAGAGGTCATTTGACTAATTTTTGGTTAATGTATAATTAAAAATTGATTGAAATAATAACATACAATTATTTATAAGTTCAATTGAATTATAAATTGATTCAAACATGTTATTTTTCTCCCTTTTTGCTCAATATAAATGATACTTATAAGAACTTGGCTCCTCATCTAAATTCCAAAATTAACTTTAAATGACTAATCATAATTATAGTGTACACCTTATAGAGTATAACTTGCTATCGATTATGAAATGTAGTGGATTTAAAGTGGAGTAATTGAATTATGATTGGTGCGCCCGGCGCAAGGATGTGCGCCAAGCTTACGGTGGTACGCCAGGCGCCCCAGCCTAGCTTTTGACACGTCTTTGCCAACTTTTTTAGAAAACGCGTTTTAAAAGATTTTATTTTATCCATTAATTCTGGGATAACATCTGATTTTTACTACAAAAATATATCTTTCGATAATACTTATTTATTAAAATAAATAATTATTTATGTATTGTTAAAAAATTAATTGGTCTCTTCAAAGAATTGGGCACAAAATATAATTAATTATCATGAATAATTAAATGGGCTTTAAAATAGGACTTTAACACCTTTCAAAATGGTTTTGAATGACTTTTCATACTGGTTTGTCCTTGGGTCAGACCAATTAAGATCATGGTAATGTTTCATCATCGGATCCTTAAATAGGGAGACATGATTACGTGTCTACAGAAGCCCCCACTTTGACTGAGGTTTAGGAAACCGAAAGTCAAAGTATACGGTGTCGGGACGGATAATGATTCTAAACACTCTTCAGTTTAGAACTAATCTATATACGCCAATCTCTGCAAAACAAAGTTAGTATGCTACACTAGGGGAAAAAAACAGAAGGGCTGCGCAAGAAGGGCTGCGCTTTTGATAAAAGCGCAGCCCTATGGTTGAAGGGCTGCGCCTTTTTGGAAAAGCGCAGCCCTACAAATAAGAAGGGCTGCGCTTTTTCAAAAAAGCGCAGCCCTTCATTTGGAAGGGCTGCGCCTTTTAAAAAAGCGCAGCCCTTCACCTTGAGAAGGGTTGCGCCTTTTAAAAAGCGCAGCCCTTCCCATGGTGAAGGGCTGCGCTTTTTAAAAGGCGCAGCCCTTCTCAAGGTAGGGCTGCGCTTTTTTAAAACTAGCGCAGCCCTTCCTGAAAAATTTTGAAATTTCGAAACCGCGGGCTTTGAAATATTGAGCGGGGATTCAGATATATTATCCCTCATTCTCTCTCCTCTCTCACGTCCCTCATTATTCCTTTCCTCCTTCTCTCTCATCCTCTCTTCTCTCTCAAAAACTCCCATAAACATTTGCGACAAATTAAAAACCCTGAAATGATTTGCACTAAACATGCCGACGGAGTCCGATTGCCTATTGTGATACCTTTTTGGAAGCGGAACGGGCCAACGAGTCAAACTCACCGCTATGCCGTGATGTTTACGCTTTTTAAGCCATCCGAGTTCGTTTAAGCCTCCAAATAGCCATTTTAAGTTTTTCCGAAATTTTTTTTTCCCTTAAATTATGTATTAGGGTTTTGTTTTATGTATTTAAACATTATTAGGTTAATGTTTAGAGGTAGTTCTTGTATTTTCAAATCTATAATGTTCTTGTATACTTCTCTTTGTTTATATATTTTGACTAATGTTCTTGTATACTTCTCTTTGTTTATATATTTTGACTAATGTTCTTGTATACTTCTCTTTGTTTTGATTGATGTTCTTGTATACTTCTCTTTGTTTTGATTAATGTTCTTGTATACTTCTCTTTGTTTATTTTAATTAAATTACTTGTATACTTCTCTTTGTTTTGATTAATGTTCTTGTATACTTCTCTTTGTTTTGATTAATGTTCTTGTATACTTCTCTTTGTTTATTTTGATTAATGTTCTTGTATACTTCTCTTTGTTTTGATTAATGTTCTTGTATACTTCTCTTTGTTTTGATTAATGTTCTTGTATTTTCATCTTTGTTTTGATTAATGTTCCTTTTTTTCATTTTCGTTTCATTCTTTTTTTTTTTTTGGGTTTAGTATTTTCATTTTCGTTTCATTTCTCTTCTCTTCTGTTTAATTTCAGAAAATGTGAGATTATGAGTAAAAAAATGTCAAAAAAAAAAATTTTTTTTAATTTTTTTTTTTAGTAGGAAGGGCTGCGCTAGTTAGGAAAAAGCGCAGCCCTTCTAGCTCAGAAGGGCTGCGCTTTTTCCTAACTAGCGCAGCCCTTCTAAGCTAGAAGGGTTGTGCTTTTTCCTAACTAGCGCAGCCCTTCTAGCTTAAGGGCTGCGCTTTTCTAGCGCAACCCTACTTAAAAAGTGAAGGGCTGCTACTGAAAGGGCTGCTGTCAAAAAGCGCAGCCCTACAAGCCTTTTTCAGCGCAGCCCTTCTTCATTTTTCCACTAGTGCTAGACAATAACTACAAGCATTCTGATTACCTGTAGAAGAAAATGTTAGCAGATTGGTGCAAAACAACTCAGAGAAGCACATAATGATGCAAAGATGCAAACTTAGACTCTCTAAGGATGCATGAGACGGTATGCTAAGATTAAGGTTATGCAAAACTAAGGGATGACATGTCATACAAGGTCAGGGTTATGCAAAACTATGATGTATGCAATGCAAGGTCAGGGTTTTGTAAGGTTGCAATGCAAGGTCAGGATTTTGCAAGGCTAGATAATGTGTAGAATGATAGAATAATTAGAAATAGATAGAATGATTTTCGAAAATCGTTTGTAAGAAATAATCGGGGTCCGTAAACGAGGTCCACGGGTTATGACTCTTCGGGAGTTTGATTTGGAGGCACCACCACATAAGGAAACCCCCACTTTTGGTGGGCTTGTCATGAATTTGTCATGTACTTGATCTGATATTATAATGTAGTTGAACTGTCTTGAACGTTGAAAGTTATCGATGGGGATTCTTTTTTGGAAAGTTGATATAGGCAAAGTCAGATTTCACCGGAAACGATGGGATTGTTGGAGAGTCCTTTAGGGAGAAGGAGAGCTTGGATTTAAATATAAAAAGTTCAAAAATTTTGTGACTCAATAAGTGTAGGTGGGAAAAGGCTTTAACGAGGCTAGATTCAGACTCGAGTCTATGTCGGGATCTAGAAAGGATATGATCCTAAATTCTAGAAAATAAAATCATTAGACCATGACTAATTTTATTTTATTGAAGCTGTCGGACCTCGAAATGAGGGTTCCTATGTATCCTTGCGGAATTAGACCATTTGTAGTTCTCGGTCTGATTTCTTGTTACTTCTTTTTTTGCGCCCTAACTTTTACCTAGGTCGTCCTTTCGGATTTTCAACCTAGCGGGCTTGGACATACCTTGAAGAACGAGTTAGGGTTGATGAAAGGTTTAAGGTTTGAAGTTTAGATGAAGGTTTAAGTTGTTGAGCTAATAGAGGATCGTGGATTTGGATTATATGGTTTAAAGGTTTGATGAGTTGAAAGATTATGAGGGGTAGAACTTGTGTGCAAGTCCCTTAGCTTGACCTTTTATTTTCTTTGCCTTTGGCTCTTTCTTTTCTTACATTTTTTTCTTTTTATCCTGTGCGTTTTCTTTTGTCTTTGTTTTTTTTTTTGCACGTTGAATTTTTTCACTTTTTTTTGTTTTTATATTTGCCTAGCATTGATGTTTTTTATGTACGAGACTTGCACACAAGTTATAAGTTTATGGTAGTGGAAGGTTTGGAGATTATTTATGGAGCTTTGATGTTGAAGGGATATGTGGATAATGATGGCTTATGGATGATGGAGGGAAGAGGAGAATAACTCATGATTCAAAGTATGGCCTCTTCTTTTCATTTTTCTCTTTTTTTTTATTTCAGATCTCATTTTTATTAGTATAGTCAAGTTCATTAGATGATTTAAGTTTCATCATTGAATTAGAAGCATAAATAAAATAATGGAAGGCCAATGAAAATAAAAATGAAAAAAATAAATGAAATGAAAATGAAAATGATATATTAGATGAAGTCATAGATTGACATAGACTCAATTGGAAAGGACAAAAATGGCTCAGGGTGAGGACTCTCTGACTCATTCTAGGAAACCAGAAATAAAAGACTATGTCCTTTGGAATTCGCAGCAAAAATATAGGTTGCAGCTTTTGAATTTCTTTTAGCTGCAGGGTTCGGAGTAGAACCTCTGGAAGTGATCGCCTCTCTAATGTGAAGGCGGTAGACCCTATGGAAGTGATCACACCTCTATTGTGAAGGCGGTGAAAAGTAATCTTCATGATTCTAAATGAAGTCGGGCTGATAGTGTGATGGATGAGATTTAGAGTAGGCTCACATTTAATTCTCCTTTTGGCATTCCTAAGTTATAATCTTTCAACCAATCATGAACAGAATCAAGTGGACCTCGCTTGCAAATTTTAAGAAATGATTTTCGAAATGAGAATTGGAAATGAGAGATGGAGAAATGAAAATGAGAAATGAGAGATGAGAAATGAAAATGGAAATGGGTATGGAGTTGGACTAGTATGGGCTTGACCATGATGGAGACATGGGCCTAACTATATGCAAATGCAAACATGCACTAGACAGGACAGGACTATGCAAGGAGATTGGATTCCATGACTGGGCTTTGGTGATGATCAGAGAGACTGAACTTATGGGTGAGTAAGCAGGCAAGATTTCAAGGAAGGTTGACAATAATGGAGACTAAACTCTTAACTTAAGGCAAGCGGGATAGGCAACTAGACTTTGAACTTACGGGTGCGTAAGTCGGCTAGACAACTAGACTTAGGAACTTACATTAGACTAAGCAGGCTAGACTCACAGATTGCCTATGTGGACTTATGAAATGCTAGAACTTGAACTTACGGGTGAATAAGCAGGCTAGACTTTTGAGGAAGGTTGAACAATAAGGGAGACTAGACTCTTTACTTAAAGTAACCAGGCTAGGCAACTAGACTTTGAACTTACAGGTGAGCTAGTAGGCTAGACAACTATACTTCGAAACTTACATTAGACTAAGCAGGCTAGACTCAAAAATTGCCTATGTGGACTTATGAAATGCTAGTTTCGCTAGGCTTAGGTGGTTGCCATTATTGTCTTAAAGAGATGAGTAGCTTCGCTAAACTTCAGGATTTGGGCAGTTAGGGATCTATGGAAGGACCAGCTGCTAGACTTAAGGGATTTGGGCCATTATGGACTTAGGAAGGAGTTGGACTTGACTAGGGCCTAAATGGAGATGCAAACTGAATCTAGGATATGAATCGGGCCTAAATGAACCTAAGTTTGGACTGGATTAACATGTGGGTTTGATATAGACTGGGATATACACATGGGCTTGATAGTGGATATAGACTAGGATTGAACTTTGATAGGAATGGACTTAGATTAGGCTTGGACTAGGCTTGACATAGACTAGGTTTCACATAAAGATGCAAATGGGCCTAGATTTTAACATGATGAGCCATACTTATGTGGGCCTAAGATGGACTCTAATGCATATTGGACTAAAATGAATGCAAGTGAATTGGATTGACTAGATTGGATTAAATGAAGGTGTTTAGCATGGGCTTAGAATTTTCGATATTCATTTTTAAAAGACGCCCCTTGTTTTATCTCTTGTTTAGGAAAAGATGATGTTTTTTGAATGTCATGTATGATGGTGTTTAATAAATGATTTTCAAAAAAGAGTAGAATAGAATATGGTGTAGGATTGATTTTGAAAAAAAAAATGTAAGTCTTTTTTTTGGAATTGAATATGGTAAGGTACGATTGACAGGGATAGCACGGATCATGAAATGGGAAGAGGTAGACATGCATAACACTCCTAACTCGACTATGACCAATTTTTTTCTTGACGCATTTTTTTTAGTACAGACTACACCTTGCATGAAAAGACTGATTTTTATTGTAAAAATTAGGTCAGACCCCTAAAATGACCATTTTTCTTACGCGAATGCAGACAGGCCGACATAGGACTAAACGCATGATCGTTCATTACGACGACTAAATCAACGAAAAGCATGTGATGCACAGACTGCGTGCCGCATATATAGCATTGCTACGCGCGGTGCACAATCGTGTGTCTACCGCAGGAGTGGTGTGCTAGGCGCAACGTAATGTGCTTGCGCACTACTCCCCGAAACGTTTTTCGGGGATTTAGGCGACGTATTGGCCAATTGACGATTTTTTACTATCTGTTCGACGCGATTTTAGGAAGGACATATAATAATGACAATTTGATAGGATAATAACATGCAAGAATTGCAATCACTGGCAAATGTCACATAACATGGATGCAAAAGTTCCAACCTAAAGTCCAGTTCTATGTTTGAAACTATTGGTCAGGTTTAGGTTCAGTCTAAAAGGATACATGACTAAGAGATTGATCCCACGCTTCATACCCTTGCTCAAAGAGGTGGTCATGTGTAAGACGCACTCTAGTTCTCAAGTGAGGAACAAGAGAGCAATGTCATGGTTGGGTAGAGTTGCTTATGACTAAGACCCAACACTATCGCTCAGGAAGCTTTCTGGAAACACAAAGCACAAACTCCCAGGGGTGACCTCACACATAGAACATGTGGCAATTAGCCAAGGTAGATTGTCCTTATGATGGCTTAAATAATAGACATGCATATGCAAAACTATAATGTCTTTCTGGAAACACAAAGCACAAACCCTCAGGAAGCTTTATTAAAAACGTTTTTGGAGTTACCAACAATTTTTTAAAGGAACAATCATAAACCTAATTGGATATTGAAAAATCGTAGGAACAAATTAGGGCCTAACCCGATGTAGATTTTCCCGTCTAGACTCTATATATGGTTAAAGTGAACCAAAGATTGAGTTCGGAGGTGAGGGTACAATACAGTCATGAACCATGCTGCTCATTGCTGGCCTCTACTAAATATCGATTTATGTCAATGTTTATGCAAATTAATAACCAAATAATGTTGTAAGCACCCTAAACATAATTAGTCCAGGTTGGTTCATGAAACACATAAAAAAGACTATTTTTTTAGTAATATGTTATTATGCAATCAATATTACAAGGAACCTAACAGGTTGTCCAAATTAATCTGATTAATGTTAGAACAGTTCTTTAGGTCTTTAATCAGTAATAATAATATGTGGGTGATAAAAGCAATAAAGTAGGAACAATCATATTATATTTATAGAATAATCAGGCAAGTATAATATAATGTATAAAAATAAATAAAAAGGTTTAGAATCTATGGTAGAACAATTTTATACAAAAGATCTACATCAGGAACGAAACAGTTAGTAACTTCAATATAAAAATAATTAATTTATTTAAGGACCCTCATGATTATATCGTGGCTTAGGTCTGCAAGATTGACAACCTTCGGGACGAGCAATCGTGAAGCCTGAAATTTGAATGTATGAAAGTATATGTAGATTTAATGTGTTTGTGTTTGAAAGTATGAGTTTTGTAGGGAGGTTTTGTGTTTTGTAGAAAGGTTCGTAATATATAATTCATCGAGTGTTATGTGAAAAATCTGTTCTTCTTTAATCTGTACGGAAATCTATTCTATTTATAGGGAAAACGACACTGTGCCTCACGCACCAGCTGAGTCTGGTGCAGGTTGACGTGCTAAGCACATGATGAAGCATGCCTAGCCAAAAGCGTACACGTGGCAAACATTTTGAAAAAGATAAGAAAGAAAAGTTGCGTCTCACGCAGAGAGTTGCGCTTGACGCAGAGTAGTGCGCCAGGCGCATGACACAATGTGTGGCACAGTGCCACATGTCAGAAAAGTTGCGCCTGACGCAACATGGTGCACCAGGCGTAAGGCTGTGTGCCAGGCGCACCAGCCTGGCTTTTGACACGCCTTTGCCATCTTTTTGAAAACGCGTTTTAAAAGATTTTCTTTTATCCTTTAATTCCGGGACTTTGATTTTACGGAATAAAATCTGATTTTTACTACTTCCTCTGTTTCAATTTAGTTGTGACACTTTTAAAGTCACAGACTCCTAGGCAATTTTTGGAGATGAGAGAGATAGAGAAAGAAAATAAAAGAGTCCCATGTGATAGGAGAGAGATAGAGAGAAGTTATTACCCAAAATGAAAGTGTCACCACTAAATTGAAACTTCCTAAAATAGAAAGTGTCACAACTAAACTGAAACAGATGAAGTATAAAAAAAATGTCTTTTAAAAATATTTATTCATTAAAATAAGGAAAATTTGCACAAAACCACCATAAGTTTTCACTTAATTAGAAACTCCCACCTTTATGTTTTTTTTTCCTAAATTTCCACCTAAACTTTACAAAACCTTTATAAACTCCCACCACTTAATGGATTTTGCCAAACTCTGTTAGTGGTGGGACCCACATCAGTTATTTCTTTTGTTTTTCCCTCCAAACAACTCACTTCCCCCTTCTTATATAAGAGAATTTCCCTCCAACACAAGAAACAAAGGGGACAAACCTCCTTCTGATAAGATGTGGATGAAAGATCAAATGGTGAAAAAGGAAATTCTCTTATATAAGAAAGGGGAAATGAGTTGTTTGGAGGGAAAAACAAAAGAAATAACTGATGTGGGTCCCACCACTAACGGAGTTTGACAAAATCTGTTAAGTGGTGGGAGTTTATAAAGGTTTTATAAAGTTTAGGTGGAAATTTAAGAAAAAAAAAACACAAGGGTGTGAGTTTCTAAATAAGTGAAAACTTAAGGTGGTTTTGTGCAAATTTTCCTTAAAATAAATCAATTAATTATATATTGTTAAACAATTAATTGGGCTCTTCAAAGAATTGAGCTCAAAATATAAGTAATTGTCTGGATAATTAATTGGGCTCTTCAAAGAATTGGGCTCAAAATACAATTAATTATCATGAATAATTAATTGGGCTTTAAAATAAGACTTTAACACCTTTCGAAATGGTTTTGAATAGCTTTTCAAACTGCTCTGCCTTTGGGTCGGACGAATTAAGACCAATGTATGTTTCATCATGATGTGATTTTCGTGGTTCTTTCGAACTCTTTTTATGGTTTTGTGATTTATGAACGAACTAACTATGAAACTAAATGATATTACTCTTAAGTCGCGGTTAAGAGCATAGACAAACAAGTCTCGGTTGTTTGGTTTGGTTTACTACTCGGAAACCAATTTGTTAGCTTACGCTCAACACATGCAATTACGCACTTTCTTTTACTCAAAAAAAATCTCCTTTATTATTATGGCCGAAATCTTGGTTATATATAGTACAAGATTCCTAACTTATCTAGTAAAGCTTAAAGGATAAACAAAAATAACTAACAAACTTATCTACTAACAAACTTATCTATCTTTAAAGGATAAAGATAAATAACTAACTAATCTATCTATTTCACACGCCTATCCTAAAGATAATTATTAAAATAAGACTCCTAATATGACTCAATGACAAAGGATTCAGACTCCTAAGTATAATAGGATTCCTTCATCACCAAAACAACTAAAACTAAAGACTCATAAAGCAATTAAAATACATAGTCTCCTAACAGAACTAGGACACTACATACGAATCCTAACAGAACTAGGACTCTTGGACAGTGGTTAGCACTGTCTGGCGAATAGTGACCTACACTATCTTGGTGACCATCTCCCATCCGTATCATCCTCTCCCTCTTGAAAATGATCCTTGTCCTCAAGGGTCTTTTAAGCATGGTACGAGATCAGCACTCCCAAGTGTGGTGCACACCCCTTTGCCCAATAATACTTTGTACGTTTCATAGCCAAGCTTCTTCACAATCTTGAACAGCCCCTCATCCATAGGTTCATGTAGTTTTTGAGCACTAAGGGATAGCCAAACATAATCTCCCTCACTCATACATGGATCTTGACGAAGGTGCAGCAACTTAGCTTGTCGTTCCTTTTTATTGCTTGCGGCATCTAGTGCCTCATCCCGACACGCACTTATGCAAACATGGCCGACACTCTCATCTACCTTGGTCGCAACTTCAGCAGCTTTAGGCATCATGTTATGCTTATGAGTTAAAGGTTTGAGACTAAAACGTTCTCCATCTTTCACCACCAAATAGATATTATGTCGACCATGGTGTATCACATGGCGATCTGATTGTCATGGACGCCCAAACAATAAATCACAAGCACTCATAGGGACAACATCAAACCACAACTGATCCATGTATGTGCCTACCCTAAAGCCTATTAACGCTCGTTTATTAACCAACACACCACCATCATCATTCAACCAACTCAACTTGTAAGGTCTAGGGTGTATTTGCGTAGGTATCTTTAATGAATGCACCACAGATTGAGCCACAACATTAGTGCAAGAACCCGAATCAATAATAAAATTGTACGTCTTACCATTGATCAAGCACCTTGATTGAAACAAATTTTGACGTTGCTCATGCTCATCATCCTCGACAGATTGCACCACCAACGCACGCCTAAGGATCATACCTCTCCTCTCGTCCCTCTCCTCTTCCGGATGCACCAAGTTGGTACTAAACAAGGCAACCTCCATCTCCTCAAAGTCATTAGCAATCTTGTTGTTAGCCAACAACCTCGTTTCCTCCTCTTGTTGTTCCATTAATAGTGCATGTTGTTCCTCCACCGAAACAAGCACCATGTTCGGACATTGTCGTGTTATGTGTCCATGTTCTTGGCACTTAAAACACTGCTTACCCTTCATGATTACCTGTCCTGAAGTCAAAGGTCCTTGCTTTGGCTTTAACTCCCCCATCATCGTCGCATCTATAACCTTGCCCTTATCTAAAGCCTCGAACCTTGATGAACACAACTTTGCTTCAGATTTAGGTGTGAACGGAAATCGTGTACCCTTACCCTTAGCCTCCTTTTGTTGACGCTCGACCTTGCTTGCTAGTAAGCATAACTCATCAAAAGAATGATAAACTTGAAGTTCCACGAGATTTGCAATAGGGGTATTGAGTCCAATCAGAAACTTGGCACTCTTTTGCTCATCTTCATCCTTACAATCACACTTGAAAGCCTCTCAATTCTTACATATTGTGCCACATTAATTGTTTTGTTGCAAAGAAAAACTTTACAAACAAATCTTGCTTATAAGTACGTGGAACAAAATGTTTCTTTAGTTTAAGTTTCAAATCTGACCAAGTACAGATGGATTCCTTCCCTTCTCTTTCTCGCCTCACTTGCATGTTTTCAAACCATAGAGAAGCGTACCTTGTGAATTTAAGGGTAGCATAAGAAAAACTCGTCGCATCACTAACCTTCTTGTGATCAAAGATGCGCTGCATACGCCTCTCCCAATCCAAATAAACATCAGATTCTAAAGTACCATCAAATTCCGGAAGTTCACTTAGTTTCATCTCCTCCTCCTTGCGTAGTTGTCAATCATAGGAGTTATAGGAACGTTCGTCACCTTTGTTTCTCAATCCTAATAGTTCCTTTTGCATCTATGATGTATATCCTATGAGTTGTTTTAACCTAACCATGAAATTTTAATCAGTTTATTCAATTATTGGTTATGGTTGATATTAAGGTTAAAAAGTTCATTAATAGGAGAGCTTATGGTTGTTAATTTAGAGTTTAAATTTTAGAGTCCATGTTAATTAGGAGTCTTTTAATTCGTGTGCTTAAATTATGTCAATTGTAAGAGTCCTAGTGTGGTAGTTCCTTTTGTTTTCGATTGATTGTGTGCTAGTTCCTTAGTGTGCTAGTTCCTTTTGTTTCGGTTGATTGCTTTAGGACGAAGTGTTGTTAGTTACGTCATGTAATAAAGCATTTGAAATGTTGAAGTTAGGAAGTCTAGGAAGTTGTTGTGCAAGTCTTAATCCACGCCAAGTATGCAGCAAATAACAAGGAGCACAACCCATAAAAATAGGAACTAATTCCTAGCTTTGTGGCGCCTAATTCAATCTGATGGACAGCATGAATGAAGTGATTAAGTTGTTCCTATTTTTAAGGAATGTAAGCCTTGTTTGTAGCTGTGCACACCAAGGGATTTGAGCACATTTTCCCCACTCCAAATCATGCCTACATTCAAGGAGAAGTGCATCAAGGAGTGGAGCTTAGGAAAGTAGTGGCAACGGCTAGTTAGGCCTTATTTCCCATGATCTTCTTACATGGAGTAGTGGAGATAATGGCTGTAATATTTTCTGTTTAATTTATGCATTTTAATTATGTTAAAATTCAGAAAATGGATTGTAAGACTTGTATAAATACCAAGGAATGAAATGAGAAAAGAGAGCAAGTTTTTATGACCAAAAAAATACATGTGTGTATTATTCTTGTTTTTCTTTGGCATTTCTTGGATTGAAAACTTATAAGAAATTCGTTCCTATGCTAGATTAGCTTTGGCAAGCTAGTTGGTGATCTTAGGGTCCTTAGAGATTTTAAGGTGGTGTATCTGTATCCTTGTTAAATTTAAGGCTGCCATAACCGTGAGTTTTTTGTGGATTCAATCACTTATGGTTATTTTCTATCCTTCTACACTTGTATGATTCGATTGTTACTCCAATCTACAACAATCTCCCTCATGGTCTCCACCACTAAATTGAGGCTATCATTGAGACTAGCATCTAAATGCAACATCTTATTTCCTATGAGTTCAACATCGTCCTCCGGATTCCTCGAAGATTCACCCACCATCTTCGTGCAAAGGACAAGATGTTTGCGTCAAAGTTTGAGATCGTTGTGACTTCGTTACTTATCGGATCAAGCTGAAATTTTGACACAATATCATAATTTGTACACCGCACGCGCCCTCACGCGCCGTCGCAATAAACCCTGCTCTAATACCACTTGATGTGATTTTCGTGGTTCTTTCGAACTCTTTTTATGGTTTTGTGATTTATGAACAAACTAACTATGAAACTAAATGATATTACTCTTAAGTCGCAGTTAAGAGCATAGACAAACAAGTCTCGGTTGTTTGTTTTGGTTTACTATTCGAAAACCAATTTGTTAGCTTACGCTCTACACATGCAATTACGCACTTTCTTTTACTCAAAAAAAATCTCCTTTATTATTATGGCCGAAATCTTGGTTATATAGTACAAGATTCCTAACTTATCTAGTAAAGCTTAAAGGATAAACAAAAATAACTAACAAACTTATCTATCTTTAAAGGATAAAGATAAATAACTAACTAATCTATCTATTTCACACGCCTATCCTAAAGATAATTATTAAAATAAGACTCCTAATATGACTCAATGACAAAAGATTTAGACTTCTAAGTATAATAGGATTCCTTCTTTGTACTTCGTACCGCCTTCGTGGCTCATATGGATAAAAAAAAAGTGCTACTTAATTTTGATTGATGCTGCTATTTTTTGGGTGAATAGTTACACCAATAGGATGATTTATGGAAGCTTTGTGTTGTAACATATTGTTGTTTGGTTCTTTAATGTTATTTGGGTCAGTTTTTTTTGTTAAAAATGAACTTACTCTATGTTAAGCATCTGTTAATTTTTGTGTCATTTGTGTAATGAACTTATTTTCAGTTAATGAAAGATGTTTGCTTGTTGTTTCATTCGTTATTTTCAACTAGCAAAAAAACTATTGATAGAACAAAGACAAACATAATGATCAAAAGCTCTTTATTTGTTATTGTCAACTAGCAAAAAAACATTGAGAGAACAAACAAACAAACACACACACACACACACACACACACACACACACACACACACATATATATATATATATATATATATATATATATATATATATATATATATATATATATATATATATATATATATATATATAATATATATATTATATATATATATATATATATATATAAATAAATTATATATATATATATATATATATATATATATACACACACACAAAAGGGATCATAAGAGTAGCATTTACTTATTACCATCGTCTGCATGATAGTCAAAATACAAGGGACCTAATACATCACCTTAACCATCAGCATAGCAAACCTAAATTGAGTTAAACATAATTCTAACCAACACAAAGAAAACTACTACATGTTCGTCCATCACAATCTTCGCCCATCACATTACTTGAATAACAACACCATTGCAAAGAAAAATCCAAGACATAAACAAACCAAACAACAACTTCTCAGTGGTGTTGGTCTTTAGCTCAAACATTGTTTCAGTTATTGCAATGCCCATTTCCTCAACCTCATTCACCAGCTTTTCCTTATGCATTTTCAACTTCCTCACTTTGTTTTCCAACACATGAAGATGTCCTTCAAGCTCACATATTGTCCCATCCCTTACAAAAATCATGTTATGGAGTTCACGAACATCATCCTCCTCATCTGCCAAGCTTGAAGAACTCACAAGTCCTCTGCAAAACTATTAAAAAAACAAGAATTAGGAAGAACCCTAATTACAAACAAAAAACAAAAAATTAGCCATTCCCACTTACAGGCCAGTACTAACATCCATAAAATCGTTTTCCTTTGGTTGGTCCTTCCATCCTCACAGTCCTCAGAGGTGTGATTTCATCATGGAAGCACAACCCTTAGACGACACTATTCGACCTTGTCAACCTTGACATAAAAGAAGATCATTGAATTAAAAAGCAAGAAAATGAAGGAGGAAGAAAGAACATGGAGTTATATAAGAAGAAAGAGAGAGATGCGCATAAGAGGTTGGATGTGAGGTAAATGGTTGGAAACGATCATATAATGAATCTTAGAAAGTTTTTTTTTTCTCTTTTTTTAAAGAATTAAATGAAGTTGGTTGATTATCCGGTTCAATAAGGGATTCAACCTACATTAACAGGTTAACATTTGACAAACCATTTTAAGTAGATGAAACCATTTTAGGATTAATCTGAAATTAAGTTAATGGAGGATTATTATGAGAAGACAACCAAAATGTAGGATTATTCTTTTCTATTTTTCCTTTTCTTTTTATTAAACTAATTAATTATGGTCCATAGTATTTGTTGTTCTAGTATGAACACTAAATCAACTACAAGAGGGAAGGGTGAATTGTAGTTGAGGGGTAATTTTCGAATTTATAAAGCGGAATAGAAATAACTTTAAAACTTAAGAGAAAAGACACACGAAATTTTACAAGGAAAACTTCTTAGGCCCAATAGGAAGGGATTTGAATCTCAACTTTCTTTAATTAAATAGGCCAAAAGAATCTCTCTTTGCAACCTAACAAGGACCTTCTCTGTTCCTCTAGTAACTTGTTCTTAGTCACTCAGTTCCCCCTGAACTGATGACACTTACTTTGACTTCACTAGAAGTCTTCTCTTTTCTCTCGTTCTTTTTTCTCTTTTTATCTCAAAGATATTCTTTGAATTTCTTTTCTCACGCAAACACTTAGAATATTACAAGTAAAAGTAGAAGAAGAAAATTAAAATACAGAAAAACTTTCTAAATAATAATTGAGTTCTAGAGCTAGAAAGTTATATGTTTTTCTTCGACATATCTTCTTCTTATATAGTTGTTGAAATTGACCATCTTTTTTCGAAATCTTACTACTCGCTCCATGATCTCCTAATTTCATGCTTGTAAGATCGTGTGGATCATGGCCTGAATTTTGTTGTGTATGTTCCACAAATTTAGCAAAGATAAAATAGCAGCTTCCACTATTCGTTAGTGGGGAGAGATTTCAGCAGGTAGTTACTTGTGCTTAGCCGGTTGTTACAAAGGTTAGAGATCTTCAAGGAAGTGGTTCCTCCTTTTATGCACCACTTCATCCAACCAACTTGTCGAGTAACTATTTACTCCAACGCGAGTTTTAACTGTAAAGCAACAATAACAACTATACCTAATAACTAAGAATCTTTAATGCAGAGATTTTAAGTTAATAGATCATTAAATATACCTTATAATTTCAAGTGAAGAAAAGCAATATCTTGACTTAGATTATAAAATCTTTCTCTACAAGATATATAAAATTAACATGACAATATTTTTGGTATTTTACAATTTTCTAAAATAAAATAATATTATTACCTACATATTTGACATCATTAAAACATGAAATACAACAGTATTTCTCAAATCCCAACACTTCCATCTCTTCTTAGCATCCCTAAATCTTCCCACCACACAAACTAGCATTTTTTCACGCTATGCATGCATGTCATATTAAAGTTTTTTTCTCAATTAGTTATCGAAATCATCAGTATTACAAAATTTTTGATTCGAATAGACATTTATAATTATTTTTAATTTTTTATATATGCTTTTCTTAAATTAATGTTTCATTGAATTTTTAGTTATTTGTTTATCATTATTCAAATATAGTTTGAGGGGAGGACATATAAAGCAGAAGAAAGCTTGTGCTCGAATAAAATGGAAGAATTTTTGTATCAGGTTCAATCGTTGAATGTTTATAAAGTGGAAGAATTTAATTTATATAATAGTAATTACTGAATGATAATCAATATTTAGATTTTAAAATATTATTAGTATAACTATTAATATGAAATTTGAGTTTTTACTATCAATTTAATTGTTAATCAAAGGATTTCACAAATATGTTAGAATAGAAAATCATTCTCCTTAATTTAATATTTACTTGATATTTTTAAATTCAAGGAAAAATTGATTCTAATAATCTCACCTTTGGTCGATCTGCTCAAAATAGTCCCAATTTTCGGTAATCTTAAAATAATCCGACCTTGACTTATTATCTTCTTACATTGGTCCCTTTCACCTAAAACATGTAAAACAAGTTAAATTTAATTCATTAAGTCCTTTTTTCATTTTTGTACGTCAACCTCAAACCCTTAGCTTTTTCAAGAGCTTTCTCTTTCCCCCACTTGAATCCACCATTAGCACAATCCAACCCACCCACCCCACCCAGTCACCACCACCATTCGAAGTCCCACCCATCCACTACCCCAGATCCAACATCATGCACCCTAAAGTCCTACACCGTACCACCACAAATTCCTACCCCACAACCCTGATATCTACCAACCGACCTATTTGGACTCCACTAATTCCAACCTCCTTCAAGGAGGACGAGGTCAATAGTTTTGATGGTCTAGTGCCTATGAACAGGGATAGGCTGGTTAGCGTGAGGTCGCGCTTTCATTTTTTTGTTGCATGTGCTCGTCTTACATAACTGGGCAGGTCCTCCATCCTAATGGTTAGAAATCAACTCTAGTGTTCTCTTATTCCTGCTTGTTTGGGTGTTGGTTTGAGCTAATATATATGGTGGTATTTTTGTTTGTATGTGGTGTACATGTGGGACTATTTTCAATGCTTATATTGGTGAATGGTGTGTTTTACTACTACAATCGAATATGAAGGAGAGGGGTGGTGGGCTTGTCTTGGTGGAAAAATGAGGAGGGGCTGGCAGTAGAGGTGGTTTAAGAGGGTGCGGGCTTTTGGTAGGTGGAAGTGTGGTGGTGGAAATCAGCTAACTAAATAATAAAATTTAGGTGTTTAATTATACTAGTTGTTGGCCCGCGCGCTATCGCGCACGGCCCCCCAAGAAAGCGAAAATTATTATGAATAGCTTTATAGAAATATCAGTAAATTGAATTTGAGGTATTTCAAAATATATGAACATATAGGTAAGATAATAAGGCTATTAGATTATATTTCATAAATGCATTGTTTGCAAACCGTTTGATTGTTACAAAAATTACTCAAGGTTTTGTGCTTTGTCTAATTTGCTATATCTATTACAAGCATTAAATAATGCCTAGCAGCAAAAGAAATTAGTTTATATTCATTAACAAGGAACATTAGGCCGCAAAGCAAAATAACAAGCAGAAGAACATGATACTGCAATCTTCGTTGTTGAACAGCTACCGAGCGCAAGTTTCAAGCTACAAGAAGGCAAAGACAATTTAAATGAAGCAATGGAGAGGAAGTAGAAGAACTTGAAGTGATTAAATAAGCAGAAATGTAATTTAAGTTTTGTAGAACTTGGTTGTAACTAAGCATGATGGAGTAATGTAATGTATCTTATTTTCTGGCTTCATGGTAATACTTTCTCCTTAGTCCTCACACATGTCAAATATCAAACCATTTATATATGAAATCAGATCCTTAGGCCTCAATCGTCAACAACTAACAAGCTAAGCTAAGTAACTAAAATAGAAAGGAAGAGAGAGAATGAAACTCACCCTAGAGTGTTCTCTTCTTTAAGCTGCATCAAGAACAAATAATACACATAATCAATCAAAACGTCCAAGGAGAATCCAGTAATAGAACTATTGTTTAACACAGAAACACTTTGATTTCTGTTAACATACGATAACCCATTTCGGAGATCAGATCAAAACTGGTGTGGGTATTATCAATAAAATAGCAGGGTGAGAATAATACTAATTGGAATATTTGCTTTCATCGCTATTAACATTTCTTTGACAGGTTTTGGACATTGATCAACAACTCTTTAGTCAATTAGAAGCCAATTAGAATCCTAGATCCTTGAGTGAAAATATGACAACAATGAAAGGCACAAGTACATGTATATACAGCCACTGGAACATACAGAGAAGAATAAAGGACATGGCCATTCACATTTGCATCCTTTGAACAAGATTTTAGTGAACTAAAACATAAATTAAAGGCAAAGGTGAAATACATTCATAAATAACATGAAAACCTAAAAAATGCAATCATAAACCTCCACTCTAAAGAATGAAATTTACCGGGAAATGCTCAATGCTTGAAAATGATGATCCACTTGAGGTTTGTTTAGCAGATGCCTCTCTCTTTTTAGCGTTTGTTTCCTTTAAAGTAACTTCACTTGACTTGGCCATTAGAATTATCCATCACATAATTCAGATAGAAATGAAAGAATTTGGCTTACGCCTCGCTCTAATTTAGGAGGGACAACCCTCCACTTTTCCCATTCTTGTTCCGTCTTCTTGGCTGCTACTCCTGATAAATGGATAAACAAGACTGACTATCTCGAGATCGCTGGATAATAATTTCTCCCTCACATATTACTAAATGTCATGTGCAACATATTGTATAAACTAATTTGAATTTCATTCCAAATGATTCCACATTTTCATATTAACTATTGCTTAGAATAGAAACACCATGTTAATTGAAAAATGGAAACACATTTGCCAACCAAGTTTTTAAGATATTGACTAATTCTTCTTTCTTCTGCTTTTTTTCTAACCAGACCCCTGTTTGGCTGTTTCCAAACATTGCTAACCAGAACTTGTGCAACAAATCGATATAGAGCATCAGGGATGAATAAATAAGCAACTCCAAATATGTAGCACCACCACAGCAGGGTAGGTCAGTTAATAGTAATGTGAGAGAAGAGAGGTAAGTTGATGGGTCCAAGTGAAACTAAGATTTTAAGATTGAAATTGTCACTTCTCCATTTTCTTACTACATAGACGGGCTAGAATACAATTCGAAAAATCATACTACAAAACTTGCTATACATAAATGGAATCGAGACAGGATCAAAATGGAATCGAGAAATTCATCATGGACTTCACCTGGGATACAACAAAGTCAACAGAATCTGTGATAAATGGCTCATGGGGGCCATCACGAATACCCTTCAAGACATATCGTTTCAAAAGGAATGAAGGAGTCCAGCTTACACTGCATAATTGCATAATAATCAGAGCATTTCCTATGTAACATGCAATATAAAGGGGGAAATCGTGTGAACAAGATATTGGTACAATACAATAAATGGTTCCACTAATTTGGATAACATTCTCACTTGTAACCAACAACAAGTTAACATACCAGGTATAGTTTGCTACACTCTGAGCAATGTTGTAAAAGATTTATGGCCTTCTCAAGTGCCACATGCAGAGAACACAATGCCTGGATTCTTGACCTACTACGTGGGGGTGCTGCTTCTAGAGCAGGAAAGATATTCAACACTTTACAGAATATCTTGGATAAAATCTTGCACAATCCTCCATGTAACTGCAAAAGAAACAATATTTGTAATTTCAACTGGAAGCAGTAGATCAATTCATACAAGAAAATTCTTGTAGACGTAGCAAAAAAGAAATTTAGAAAACAAATATCAAACAGCATGAAAATTCAAAATAAGTTCAACTTTCTTCTTTAGGGCATGAATTTAGACAGCAACAAGTACAACTGTACAAGCAACTGGTCTATTCATCCATTCCATCTCAGACCATGATAAAAGTTAGTAGGCATCTCCAGTTTTACTGATGAGCTCAATATCATTAGTCGTCTTGAAATAGATTAATTAACCCACAAAGAATATTCCTGAACAATTATTGGTTCCTTCGCAAAGGGTAACAGCTAATAAACCTACACTTTTCAACCGCCATAACCATCTAAAGAACCACCATATCCAGCTGAGGACTGAGGTACCTATGCGAGCATATTGCCATCACAACCATTTGAGATACCATTATAACACACACCATCCTAGATACGGCCACACGCCGCAACTATCCAATGTACCACCACAACCACTATAAAAACATAGAATAGGACACTAATATACCTCCCTCAGATCGACATATAGGTTCCTGAACACAACTATTAAACAACAATTCACAGGTGAGAATGCAATAATCTAACATTTAAAAAGAACAGTAAAAAGAAGCAAGATGAACAATGAATACCTGCAGCTTATGTGTTGCCCAATGAGAAAGATTCATTATCAACAGACTCATATAATGCTTAGGAAATTCAAAAGTGTCCTTGACTTGTAAGGACGGCGTACTTCTACCTAGTCATCTTCTGTGTCAGTGAAGTCTAGCAACAAACTGCGCGCATGATCCTCTCTCCACTCTTTGCAGCCTTCTGATCTACACGGTGTAATGTTGCTGAATTGTGTCGATATCTAATCCTTTAAGTTTCACAATAGACTCAACGTGGCCTTTCAAAGTGTGCAACTCCCTCAGCCTGCATTCATACATTATATGGAACTGTTTATATCTGGATAATTCATGAAACAATTATCATACTACGCATGTCAGTGCTACTCTGCTAGATAAATTATTAGAAGTTTCTCCATAACACAAGAGGGAAAATAGACGAAATCTTGTGGTTTACAATCAAGATTAGGTAAAGTGGCAGATGTTGATAAAATTGATTACGTAGGAATCAATAATGTTAAATGTCAATCAACTTCATAACTTTATGCATTTGCGTATACCTTTTTAGAATATAGTTCATCCAATACAGGCTACAACAAACCTTGGTTTTATATGATCTGAAGCCTTTATTGCATAACTTAGCATGATTTTATCAATCCATGTGATTTCACAATCAAAGGCGGCTACTGAATCAATAAAATCATAATGGTAGTAATTTTCTTCATGCAAACATAAAGGGTTAGGTCTTACCTAGAAACTTCATCCCTCCTCTATGCTTGTTCAGCAATCTCAGAGAGTTCCCTGTAATTGCTGCTCTCATTGAAAAAGGTGTGGTAACTGCAGGTTGAAGAACGTGCGGGCTTCTTTGTTCAGTCGCCCATTGTGCTTCTTTCTCTTCTCTTCCGTAGTCCTTCTTAGTGGTAAAAGCAGTCTAAGCAAGACAAAGAAACCAATCCAGAATCAGTAGCAAAACCAATAAAGAAACTTAAATTGTTTTTCTGACTCTAACAGCAATATTAACCTTATTGTCCAGAAGGTTGTTCCAAACCCTTCCACTCAGCACATAACGAATAATGAATTTCAGAACATCAAGGGATATGTAAGTGACCAGACTGTAAACCCATACAACAAGAGCCCATCCCCATCTCATAGCTTTGATCCTTGCAAAGCGAAAATTGGCATAGACAGCTATGAGAGCCGCAATTTGTTGAGTGTAGCACACCAATATGTTATTAACGTCAGAAAAGCTTTTAAGCAAAGCAAAGGCAGAAAAACTGTCGATAATATAAAAAATCCCAGATTTACTACTACTTTGAAATTGAAACGTCCAAACATGTGTACAACAACGTCCTAAAACTAATGTCAACAACGCTATATTCATCTAATAAACAGTCAATAGGTAAATAAAGTAAAATAAACTTAAAGACACAGTACAAAGATGAATATTTGATGGAAAACAACATATATATATTGCATCTCAGAGTTTGCTCTCTACCTACTATGAACATTACGTGGAATACCCACTCCCCTGGGTGGTAGCCTATTCAGATGCAATGAGTTCCATAACTCGTTTCCACCAACCAGGAATGAGATAGCAAACCAAAACAGCTATATAACGCAAATCAGTTTAATTAAATCAGAATTTTTTACATCAATACACACGAGATAGCAACACAGCAACAATACAACACAAGCTGGCAAACAACAGGAAAAAAACGAAAAATTAGAGCAAAATTGAAAAAAAGAACGGAATAAATTTGAGTAATACCTGAGCCAATAAATTCCAGGAACACTTGGATGATTGAAAATATCGAATCACTGATAATTTAATAAAGCATAGGTCACAGAGCATTAGGTCAGAATCGCAATTGATGCAATCGAAGGAAGTGCAGCACCATTGTAGAAATTTCCCAATTAAATGGCAAAATTACATTAGGACTAACCCTAACAAGATAAATTGACAGAATTAGAAACAAAACAATCAAAACTCACACTCGAATACAAACCCTAATATGACAGAACACAACATTTGACGAACATGATTATCGAAGAATACAATAAACACCGAAACTTACAGTGAATTTGGGACAAATTCTTAGTGATTCGGAGCTCGAAAATTTTCTGGAACGATTCTCCCGAAATTTCTGGAAAAGAGAAGCAAATGAACGGTTCGCCGGAAAACCGTATCACAAAGGACCAAAAGGTTAGAGGTGGAAAGGGAAGGGAAGAAATAAGGGAAGAGGCGATGAAGATGTGGTATGGAAAGAGGACAGAGGTGAAAGAAGAGGGAAGAAATTAGGTTAGAGAAGATGAACGATTGAGAGGAAAAATGGGAGGAAGAGATGACGAGAAGAACATCAGAAGGCAACTAAGCAAAGCAAGGGCAAAACAGCCATTTCACTGTAACTTTGGGTGGAGAAGAAAGGGCAAAACAGACAATGTACTGTTACTAAGCTACAGTAGTTAGAAGTTCCCACTTTTTAATGGGTAATGGATAATGAGGGTATTACATAATTAAATTTGTTCCTAATTATATAATTAGGGTAAAAAACCTACATTTGTAGGTTATCAATAAGTAATGACTTATTTTTGGCAGATATACATTAAAGTTGAAATTATTCTCAAAGTATGAAAAGTTGTAATTATTCTCAGATTATGAAAAGTTGGGATTATTTTCATATTATAAAAAGTTGGGACCATTTTTAGAATATGGGATAAAGGTGGAATTATTCCTATCAATTTATCCTAAATTTAATTTCATTTAACTTGTTCAATATAATATATAACAAGTAAGATGAAGAAATTATTATTTAATATATATGACAAAATTCATTAAGAGTACTTCCTCCGTAACAAAAAAAATACATTTATTGTCATTTTGGATGTAACACAAAAAATGCAACAATTTAAAATTTACTTATTTAGTAAGAAAATTTCAACATATTTACAACAATACCATTACTAAAAAACTCAAAAGTACCATTATCATTCGTGCCCCATTTCTCTCTCTCCTCCTTTTTCACTAATTCAGCTCTCTAACTACAATTACCAAATTTTGATTAAGAGTTCGTGCCGAGTCAAATTGTTACCATAATTTTTTATAAAGGAAGTACATAAGATCTTTTGCAAGAGAACACCAATCTTCCTCCCTCTTCATTTATATAACTAGTTTTTTTTTGCCCGGGCGATGTCTCGGGTCAATTACAATAAAAAAATATGTTATTATTTTTATTTTGCTACTTTTCGTATTTTTTGTCCATTAAGAAATTGAAAAGCTCACGTTACGACGTGATAAGTAAAAAAAAATTGAAAGGTTTGAGTTTGAAAACAATACTTAAAAGGAATTGTGGTAAGAGAATATGACATCAATATTCTCTTGTAAGTTACGTAATAAGAGTGTTAGAGATGTATATGCTTGTTTAAATTACCATTATCATCCGATAAGAATAAGAATCTCTCTCCCCCCACAACTTGTCTCAAGACCTCCCTACACGCGCAGTCCTCTTTCTAGGGTGCCTTCTCTTCAACTTATTGGCCATGAACTTATCTGAACTGAACTTATTGAACCTGAACTGAATTGATTGGAACTTATTAAACCTGATTGGACCTGAATCAACTTATTGGACCTGATTGAACCTGATTGGAACTTATTGGACCTAATTGAAACTTATTGACCTGATTGAAACTTATTAGACCTTATTGACCCTGATTGAAACTTATTAGACCTTATTGGACCTGATTGAAACTTATTAGACCTTATTGGACCTGATTGAAACCTATTTGACCTTATTAGACAAAAAAATTAACGAGTAATAACATAAATATTACCCATAACGTAGATACTAGCCCTCAAAATTTATTATGAAGTAATAATTATTAAAATTCGTCCTTTAAAAAAATTATTATTATTAATTATCTCTTATGATAAATAATTTAACAAAAATTTTTTACTATTTATATATTTTCCTATACATAACTTTCACCACTAATATATCTAGTAGTCTTGTTTTTATTTCATAAAGCACTTGTAGAAAATCAAAAGTTGATTAAATATCTTTCATTTTTATTAGTAAAGAGAACATGTTATCTCTAGTTATTTAAAGACGAATTGCAAAATATTGTAATTATAATGATTATTATTGTAACCTTATTTGACCATGATTATAATATTTTTTTAATAATAATATAATCAGCTAATAGTAATATGAATAATCAAATAATAGACAATAATACAAGTATAATACTATATAATCATTGTGGTACTTTAATCAAAATTCTAATAATAACACAATCAGCTAATAGTGATATGAATAATAAAATAATGGACAATAATATATATATTTATTGAACATTGAGTATTTGGACCTTATTAGACCTCATTGAAACTTATCTCTATTATATAAGGGAAGGGGGGAGCTATGGTGTCCCCGAATGAAGAGACTATTTTATTCTCCTTTCCTTTTTAAATTACAAACTCACTTACAAACCAAGGGGGCTTCAAACAAAAATACTTGGAATAAAATTATAACAATCACTCATAAGGCAACTAAAATCATAAAATTGCATAATTTACATTATACAAATCACTCAAATGAGGAACTTTACAAAAAACTGAAAAATTCACTTTACTGCAACCAATACACTACAACGTCAATACATACTCACAAAAATATTCACAAAAATTTGACTTGAAATAGTTTCCACTTCCTTCACAATCTATGAATTAGTGTAATTAATTCAAAAATCAACAAAAAAATTTCATATTAGAAATCATAAATAAATTCAATAAAATCTCTATTCTGTTCATAGAATTTACCTTTGAATAGTAAAAAAAAAAAAATAAAATTGGTGAGAGATTTAAGTGATAGAGACTAAACTAATCAATTTTGCAACTAAAAACAATTATACTTCCTATGTCTCAAAATTTGCCTCTTACTTGTGTCGAAAAAAACCGAGTTTCTGTCTCGAAAAAAATCTAAGCGTGCAAAAAATGCTAGTTGCACCTTATTAGAACTTATTGGACCTTATTAGACCTGATTGGAACTTATTGCATCTGATTGAAACTTGTTGAACCTTATTAGATTTGATTGGAACTTATTTCTTTAATTGGACCTGATTACAACTTATCTAACTTATCTGAACTTACTTATTTTTTTTTAAGTTGGAGAGGACGCACCCTACTCCGAACACTACCGCTCTCTGCTCCCATTCCAGTCCACCACCAGTCCACCACCACCCACTTTCTCTCTATCTAAAGACTAAATATCTGCCCCTCTCCTCCCGTTGGCTCAAATTGTTTTTGGTTTCTAATGAAGCAGCTTTAAGGAGAAGCTACGGATTCAAGTGGAGCAACCATGAATGTCAATGAAGTTGTAAAGAGACGTTTTTTTTAGGAAAATACAGGGCGGGGAATAGCAAAACCCCGAGTTATGATGGCCCTTTCTCATCCTACAATAATCCTACTTTCTGGGCCTAAATCATTTATTTTCCTACCTTCTTCAACCTTAAAACCATGGAAGATGCATTTGAAAACCCTCAAAATCCACTGTAGTGCAGCTAGCAGTAATGGAGAAGTTCATGATTGGAGAAAATGGGTGCCCAAAAAACTCAACTTTGGGCCTGATAAAGTACTACAGTCCATTGCTGGGGCAACTTCTAGCCCAATTTGTCAGTACATCTCTTCCCCTCCAACTGTCTTGCATTCTGTTGATCCTAGAATTAAACTGGTAATCTCTTATTCTCTGTATTTGCTTTGTGGTTGTTTCTGTTATTCTCAATTGTATTAGAATATGGTGGTACGTGTAATGAATTTATTTGTAATAGAGTAAGAGACGGTAATGGCAATGGAAATAATTGGTTTTTGGAGAATTACAATGGTTTAAGATTTGAAGGTCTCATGAACTGCTATATTCGCTAGGTAGGTTAGAATTTAAGATTTATGTGTTGCCTCCAGCCTCCATCGTGTATCTAGTTTATGTGGTATTTGGGAAATAATTGGTGTTTGGAGAATTACAGTGGTTTAAGATTTGAAGGTCTCATAAACTTGTAATATTGGCTAGGTAGGTTAGAATTTTGTAAGCAATATGCATTTGCGAAACAAATTAAGGCATTTGTTTGCTTTGTTTTTCGCTTTATATATTAATACACTAGCTTAGCTTTCATTTGAACTAAAGCTCTCCTTTTGAATATATGTAATTGAATTCTATGAGAAGCAAAATTGATGTGTTTGAGCATTTCTGTAGGTTGAAGAATGTTTTTTTTCACCTGAATAGAGTAAGTTTCAGGAACAATAAGCTCTTTGTAAGCTCTATTAAGTTCCGATATTGCTACCTAAGTTCAATGGACTAATATAAAATGAGGCCATAATGAGGCTGTTGATTGGTTAGGGGTAAAATGTTTTCTTGGAATGTTATGCGATTTTCAATTGGTTTACGAAAGAAACGAATAATTTTTCTGTGGATTCCCCAATGAACCTTCTTTTCTTCTTTTTGCCTAATTGAAAAGTGAGAAGTTCATTTCATTCTATGCTCTGTTGCGGTGACCAACTTCAAATCTCTCAGTTGTAGCTAGATTTAGTACTTGGCTAAAGCATGTTGTAACGCTTTGCTCTTTCAGCAGTTGTGACCACATTGAGCATATAGTATTTACTATTTACAAGCTATTCAGTGCTTCAAGAGTGCCGGTTCTAGTCTATAATGGCAGCAATGTGAGAACCCACTGAGTGCTTCTCTCCCAAACACTACCAAGGAGGGAGATAGAATATGGTTTGAATGGTTGTAATAAGGTTGTTTTTGTGGTCTAGAAGGCCTAGGTGACGACCCTTCCTACAAGATAACCTCTCTTTTATTGTTTTGTTGAGTTGATTATATCAATATTGCTCCTTTACAACAACAACAAAGCCTTAGTCTCGAAAATGATTTGGGGTCAGCTAACATGTTTATGTGGCAAATGAAGCAGTAGCAATCAATTAAAGAGTGTAAACAAAGAAAAATGAGAAAGTGAAGTGGAGTGAGGAAAGTCGGACGAGAGAAAACATAAGGAAGAAGAAACTGAATGAGTTGTAAAGTGCAAACCAAAATATATGAAAATAAAATTTGAGAAAGTTTTGTAGATCGGTATAAACAAAAACTCACTATATTAGGATCTTAATTTCGAAGTTCTATAAAAGAGGGTAAAGAGAGAAAAACAAATGTGAAGAAAAGCGATGAGAGATTCCATATGGGCACTTGGAAACTTTCTTACTTAAAGAGCGAGTTTCAGCTAACATGTATAATGCTGTCAATTGACTAGATTGTTGTCTTGTAAGTAGCTGTTAGGCAGTACATCATACATAGCTCTTTGTGGCCTTTGCATATATAATAATATTCAGGGGTGATCAGACATAGCCATTATGGAGTTACTTTGATTGGTTCTATCCCTAGATCATACTTTTTTTTCTCCAGATATGCAGTGAGGATTTTTTTCACAGGCTAAGGTGTAAGGGTTTCAGCCTATCCTCTTCCTTTCTCTCTCCCTTCTTACATTGTAAGTCAGACTAAAGGTGATGCACTATTTTGTATATGTTCAGGGATTTCATGTTGGCTCTCTTGTGCAATAATAAGAAAAGGCATCTGCTGTATACAGTATACTAAATCGATTGCAATGGGTTAGGCTTTAGAAATCATTGGACATTTTGGGGACTTTTTTCTTTTCTTTCAGCGAAAATATAAATGCATGGATGCACTCTTTTTATCGCTTGTCCTATGTCAATGAGCATCACCATATGTCTATACCATCAAACCTTTATGTGAAGTTTGATGATTAGTTGTACTTGATGATTGGATGATCCGATTATTATTTAGTCACTTAACATCTGTAGTACTGTTGAGCTGCTGCCCCTACAAATTAAAGAGCCTAAGCGGAAAATTGTTTATTTTACTCCCATTAAGTTATGTGCTTGCATTTGCTAAGTGTATTTCAGCCATCTTAAGTCTATGGTTCTTCTGATGTCAGAAATTTTGTTTTTAAATCTGTGTAAAGCAATATGGAAAAAGTGAGCTTCTAGCCTTGATTTTCTTTATTGCTCCTTGGCTAATAGATTAGCAAATTGAGTTTGTGGTATGTATAGCTGATGTATAAGGGATTAACATGTAAATATGTAGGCTTCAATTGAAGATGTTCAATTGTTCATTATGATTAATATTGGAGCGTTGTTGTCTTTCATTTTGTTGTGCAATACGGCACATGACAGTCTTAGACTCTTAGGCTTTCCTTATTGTTTATGGGTCTATTGCATGGAACTGCAATTATATGCAAGTGTTTTAGTTACAAACATTTATAGATGGAATAAAATGTTACATATTGCGCGAAAGGTTTCCAAACTACTTAAATATGAAGTTATGAAAGGGAAATGTTTCTTTGGATGTCCCAGCTTCTAATACAAAAGAGAAGCCCCGTTCAACTTAGCCCTTAGTTGACAAAACTCCCAGCCCATTCTCTTTCTCACTTGTTGGTGGCGGTAGTGACTTTGCCTAATTCCATTGGCCATGATCTTTTTGGCATAAAATACACCTCTCCCGAAAATCTAAGATATTTTCTTTTTTGAAATTATGACTGAAAATAGTGATATTTTATCTTTGTTGTGAGTTCATTTTTGATAAGCAAACTCATGGAAGAAATCTTGTTAATTATTTTTGTAACATTTTTTTTTTTGTCTTTCTCATGTATTTTGGAATTTTTTTTCTATGTTTTAAGGAGTATGTGTACTTTTGCAGGTTTGGCTTCTTGTGTTAGTTTTTTTGCCAGCACGTTCCAATATTTACATGCGCTTTGGGATTGTTTTTTCTCTAGCTCTTCTGTCCACATGGATACTCCCTGCAGATGTGTGCAAAGTAAGTTTCAATCTTTAATTAGGAATTCTTTTGGTGCTGCTTTGGTGTAGCTTGCAATTTGCATATATCTCCAAGTATTATTTATGTCGGAAGAAGTCTCATTTTTTACTTTTTAATGATTTACTTCTTTGCTTTTGACTCGTCAACTTCTCTTTAATACTCCCTCTATCCCAAAAAAAATCTACGCAACATTTTGACTTGCACATTTGCCAACGAAATTTTTTGACTATGAATTGTTACCTATTATAAAATAATATGAAATTATCATTCAGATAATCTAAAAGCATCTTATGGACTAACATCTGTTTTAATATTAGTAATAAATTATGGTCAAAGTGATGTATGTGAATAGCTTAAATGTCAAATACTTGGACTGAAGGAGTATATTACTGCAGTGGAATTGGTTTCTTTTTTTAAATTTTAGGAGTGGAGTTTTGTAATGTGATGTTCATAGCTAATGAGTCGTGCTTGATGCAAGGAAAAGAAAGAAAGGAGTTGTGTCTAAGTTTTATATCGGAAAGAATTTGGTTTAGATTGCATTTATCTCTTCTTCTAGATAGGCCTAAAATGAAGGGCATTCTTTGAATAGTTAGAGAAAATGAATTTGTGTTTTGTTTTTCTTTTGTTACTTTTCTTCGTAATGTATTCAAGGAGTGAGTTTTAAATCCAAAGAGGGAACTTCAAATAAGAAATAAAGGGATTTGAAATGACAATGATTTAGGGTCACATAATATGGGATTGTGTGAAACCTCTTTCCCCAAACAAAATATTTTAATGAAATGATTTGTGCCCTAGGTTTAAGACCTTAATATTCCTTTTCAACTTTCTTATTTAAACAGTGTTTCATGCAAAGTTTATTAGGTTTTCAGTCTGACATTACAGAAGCATGTAAATTTAGACTCTTCTAGTGTCTTCTTTATGTTCTTTATACTGGCAGAATATTCATACTCAAATACTTTCTGGACATGGGACTTAATTTTGGATCCAGCTAGTTCAGAATTATCAGATTTTGATTCATACATGTACTACATGACTAACACTCTCTCCCTCTCCCCCTTTTTCTATTTCTAAGAGTTCTATATTGTATATCAATATACTCCCTCCGGTCTTTATTAGTTTACCCCTTTCTTTTGCACAGAATTTTAGGAGAAATAATGTTGTATGTCATAGAAAGAAAGAGAAACTATTATTTTATATTAAAGTTGAATGTATGTGTGATGAAAAGTTAGTGGTCCCATTCCAAAAATAGAAACAAAAGAAATGGGTAAACTAATAAGTGACATCCCAACAAGAAATACGGGTAAACTAATAAAGACCGGAGGGAGTGCTATTTTTCTTCTAAAAGGTTAGTATCTCCATCTCGGAGGCATTTAGTGGGCGATGCTAGGGAAGATTCATTGGATCGTTTCTAATATGGCATAAAATTTCTTGTTCTTGTTGTGGCTGGAATCACCATTTCATGGTTTGGTTTAGTGGTCTTATGATCAAACACAAATTTCAAACAGTTTTGGGTTTCAACATTCACATGATAATGATTTGGTGCAGTGAACTGTGATTAGCATTGTAAGGTATAAAAGCACAATTGCTTTGCTTGAACTTTATGTATCTGTTTCAAAAAATAACTTTTGTATTAAACGAATACGTGAATGATTGAATTGGAGACTACAATCATTTCAGTGAGCAGTAGTGTTTCATAAGTCGTATATTTGGGATTATGCCTTAAATGGAAACGCATATCAAACGAGCATCATATCTTTCAGTATTAGCGATGCCGTCCCTTTTTACCAGCCCATATCTGTCTTATTGGTCTATGTAATTTACTTATGGTGATCCTGTACAACTCAGGCTATATTGGTTTAACGAGCTGAAAGTCAAATATCGAGCTATATAAGAAGCCATGAATAAAGTCAATAGGGCTCAATAGACTTGATGAGAATTTAAACTGCTGGCCTCGCTAATTGTTTCATTTTTTGGGAGAACCTTACTAGAGGAGCCTCTTTAATGATTGAAGTTTTGAGTTTGACTTGGAAATGTGAAATCAACCTTGTATTTGTGTTTAATTTCTATTATTTTATTCAAGCAATAATAATATGTTTTTTTTTCATCTTGGGTCTTTTCTGACTTGGTCCCTCTTTTCATCAAAAAAATAATTAAAAGTGAATTTGCATCTATCTTGGTCTCCCAAGATTCCAATAGAAGGTGCCTGTATTTTTGGGGTCCCTCTTTACATGCATGCACTCAATTTGGCATCAAGGAATTCTTTCTGTATATGTATTTCATATTGTGGAATTTCTGAGATCATGTGAAGTGTAAATATGACTGCAAGGAACTTCTGGTTCAAGTATTTAAGCTTCTTTCAAGATTCCCTCGCTTGAGTTTCTTCTTTCCATTTTGCAGGATCAATTGGGTAGAGTGGCATTGTTGTCTCTAATTTTATTTATAGTGCTGGGACTGACTGCTGATGGTGTTCTTCCCAGTGTCTCTAGGAGGACTCCACCACCATCTTTGTCCGGACTTCCAAGTATTCCTTCATCAGTTAAAGGTTATACATATATGCTTTTTAAGTTTGGACCTTTACAGATGACAAGGAAAGGACTCTCGGTAGCAAGTACATCTGCATGCCTCACATTCACGGTAAGTTGTTTTCTCCTATGCTTCCCAAGTTGGTTATATCAATTATCAAGGATGCCTAAGGTGTAAGGAATTCCTCTGCTGAATGGAATATCCTTCCTCAAGGCCTGTGATTTTCTATCACTTATTTTGTAAATATTGTAGCCAACTTTCTCCATACTACCTCTTCTGTTTGCATTTTTATTTACCTTATACTTATATTATTTTTCTTCAACCTCCTTGATCATGTGTGCTCAAACTCAAGTTATTGTATTTTTAACTGTCCGTAGAAGTGAGTGTCTGTTGTTGTGACAGATCTTACAAAGTGCTAGCCTCTGTTTGTCAACAACCCCCCCAGAGCAACTTGCTTCAGGATTACGGTGGTTCTTGCTCCCTTTTGCACCTATTGGTGTTCCAGTAGATGAAATTGTTCTGACTCTTATGCTTTCACTAAGGTTCATAAATCTTATTTTTGATGAGGTATTTTTATTTCCTCACTCTGCTCCTTTTCTTTTATGGGACAATTGGGGAGGGGAGGCTGTTTTGCTTTCTCTTTTCACGTCCTCTGTTGAAATTTTAGTTTCAGTTGCCTTTGATCAAATCTTTATGTTAAGTCCTCTTACCTTTCTCATATAACTAGCTTGTGGCAGGTCCGAAATGTAGCTCTTGGAATTTTATCTCGTAGAATTCATTGGCAGGACTTGACACTCCTGGAGAAAATTGATGGTATGTTGAGGACTCTAGAAACTGTTTTCAGGAGTTTGTATTGTCTGGCTTACTGAAAATTGTGCCACACTTTGTGGCCATATAATTGGTGAAATCCTTCCTTTTATCTCCATACATCTCATGAAATTTTCTAATTGGCCTCTTTTTCTTCTTTCTTCCTTTCGCCTCCTATGGTATTCTCTTTTTTGCTGAGAAATCTGGCACATTCTGTGGCCAAAGAAGTCAGTCTACTCCCCGCTTTCTTTCGAAATCAGTGCCATTGGATTCTTTCTCTTTCTTATATCTCTTTCTGCACTTCCTCAGGCTCCCCCCTATCTGCCCTTCACATAAAAATTCTTGAAATGATTCTTATGCCAGACAATTGATGCTTCTAATTTATTTTCCTTTATCTTGCAAAGAATTACTATCCTTGTTATCGTTTGCTGTAGAGCTCTCTGCTGGCACCACTATTTATTTTGGTGGATGGTAAATATCACAGAACTTTTTTTATATAGTTTTATTTCTGCTCTTTATTTTGGTGGATGGTATACAGGTGGTATATAGGGACTTACGAAATTCTGTTCCCCCCTTTTGTAAACTTCCCACTGTGTTATAATTTAACTCTGCTTTTAAAGAATGCCATTTTCTTTGGACATGCAGTCTTCGTAATGTATATCAGACGGATCTTCAAGAATATTTTTAGCCATGCAGAGCAAATATCACAGGTAAAATAACATCTAACCTAAAACTCCTTTAGTTTGGACAACCTACTCTTTTTTTCCCTAAAAATTCTTCTGAGATGGTTCATGCAGTACGGAATGGTGCTGTAGATTATTTAATTATGGCCGAGTGCTTGAAATTGTGTATATCTGGTTGGATGATAGAAATTGATCAAATGTAATTGAATTATCTGAGTGTTGTTTTGGAAATTGGATACAAACAAATTTATAGAAAGGAGAAAGAAAAAAGAAAAGAAATTGAGTACTCTAGCTGTGACATCTCTGCAATGCTTCCACTGCCTCCGGTCAGTTAGTAACCTCAATCAAATGAAAAACACACAAATAGAGAGAAGAAAGGATTGATTGAGTAATTAGCAAAAAGAGGAAAACGATTACAGTGAGCTTTCGAGAGGCTCCACTCTCCCAATAAACTACTACTACTCAATACTTTCAGGATAGTTTTCTCTCTCTTCTACTTCCCTTTTTATTCCCAATTCCCTGCCCCTAACAACCAGAGGACACCTCATCTTTTCTCTAACAGAATTGGCAGACAACAACTTTCCTCTCCACTCACCTATTTACAATCATTGCCCCTAACCAAAAATAGTAAACTCTAATCCTTCTTGTGTCCATCCCCTTTCTTGCGTCTCGCATAGGTGATCTTGATAGGAGGCCTGATTCGGTGCATTGCATTACCCTTTCCTGCAGCAATTGTTGAGCTCTCATAAGATGAAAATGTAAGTCATCCAACATGGCGTCCCTTTCCTGCAGCAACTCTTCTAGTGAATTAACTGGTGTATGCCCTCGACCTAGCCTCAACAATTGCGGAGGGTCCCTCCCATACACCACCTTAAACGGGGTCATCTTGGTGGACTGATGCACAGAAGTATTATGAGAGAATTCGGCCCATGGAAGCCATTGAGCCCACATTTTCGGGTGGCCAGCTACAAAGCAACGTAAATAAGTTTCTAGCCCTTTGTTGACCACTTCCGTCTGGCCATCCGTTTGGGGATGATAAGCTGTACTATGCTTAAGTGTTGTGCCCCGCAACCTGAATAGTTCCTTCCAGAAGTTACTCAAAAAAATTCGGTCCCTATCTGATACGATCGACGTTGGAAACCCATGCAACCGCACTATCTCCCGGACAAAAATCTTAGCCACAGTCACCGCCGAGAAGGGATGACGTAACCCAATGAAATGCACATACTTGGATAACCGATCTACCACCACAAATATCGTATCAACCCCTTTTGACAATGGTAACCCTTCGATAAAATCCATTGTAATATCATCCCAAATCTGAGAGGGCAAGGGAAGAGGCTGTAACAACCCCGCTGGATGCTGTTGTGACAACTTATTTCGCTGGCAAACTCCACATTTTTTCACATACTCCGTTACTACTCTCCGCATACCCACCCAGTACCATTCCGCCGCCATTCGTAGATACGTTTTAAGTTCCCCGTCATGGCCTCCAGTGGGTGAATCGTGGTACTCATGCAATAAATGAGGAATAAAGGATGAGTTGGAAGGAATAACTAACCTCCCTTTGTACAAGAGCCGATTGTTGATCACGTTAACTCCCTTATGTTCACGTTGTTGGAGCACCAGATCCTCTCTAATCTGCCTTAGAAGTTTGTCTCCTGCAATTTCCCCCTCCAACACTTCCCAATCCACCCCTTGTACAGTAGCCATCACTCCCAATTCCCTTGTACCGTTCTTCTTCCGCGATAGAGCGTCTGCCACACGATTGGATGCACCCGGTTTAAATTGGATTTCAAAATCGAACCCAATTAGTTTACTTACCCACCTCCGGAAGTCTGCTCCAATTTCTCGCTGTTGGGCCATGAACTTCAAGCTCTGTTGATCGGTTCGTATTATAAACCTCCTGCCGAACAGATAATGCTTCCACTTTTGCACAGCTAGACAAATCGCCATTAACTCCTTTTCATAAATCGATTTTTGTTGGAAACGAATGCCCAGAGTCTTACTATAAAACGCAATAGGCCTCCCTGCTTGCATGAGGACTGCACCCAATCCATACCCCGAGGCATCGGTCTTAACCACAAACGGCTTGTCAAAATTGGGCATAGCCAACACTGGAGGCTGGGTCATTGCCTCCTTTAGCTGCTGAAAAGCCTCCGCTGCCATTGCATTCCACCCGAAACTATCCTTGCGAAGCTGAACAGTTAGTGGTCTTGCTATCATAGCGTACTTGGCGATGAATTTTCTATAGTACGCGGTGAGACCGAGAAACCCCCGTAACTCCCTGAGATTCTTCGGCTCCTCCCACTCCAACATTGCCTTGACTTTCTCCATATCCACTGATACACCAGCCTGTGAGATTACGTGACCCAAATAAGCAACTTCAGTTTTCCAGAACTCACATTTTTTGAAGTTTGCAAATAACTGTTGTTGTTCCAATATCCCCAGAACCTTTCGTAAATGTGTGTGGTGCTCCTCCTCACTCCGGCTGTAAATCAATATGTCGTCGAAGAAAACGAGAACAAACTTCCTCAAAAAAGGCCGAAAAATCTCATTCATAAGAGATTGAAACGTTGCCGGGGCATTAGTGAGCCCAAACGGCATCACCAAAAACTCATAATGGCCTTCATGTGTGCGAAAGGCTGTTTTATGAGTATCCTCAGGTCTGACCCGTATTTGGTGGTAACCGGCCTTTAAATCCAACTTCGAAAAAATTACTGACCCGTGTAATTCATCCAACAATTCGTCAATAACCGGTATTGGGTACTTGTCTGGAACCGTTTCTTTGTTGAGGGCCCGATAGTCCACACAGAATCGCCAAGACCCATCTTTTTTCTTCACTAGTAAAACTGGGCTCGAAAATGGGCTTGTCGAAGGCACTATAATTTTTGCTGCCAACATCTCTTGGATGAGCTTCTCAATTTCATCCTTCTGAAAATGTGGGTATCGGTAAGGTCTCACACTAACCGGGTCACTGCCATCTTTGAGTAGTATTGAATGCTCGTGTCCCCGGTGAGGCAAAAACCCCTCTGGAGTGGCGAAAAGCCCCCTGAATTCTGTGAGGATTCTCTCCAATCCCTCTGGTTGCACTTCTCTGCCCTCAGTTTGTTCCTCTATCTCCCTTTTCTGGACCTGGTTAACTTCCACCCAAAAACCACCCCCTTCCTTTTGTAAAGTTCGGATCATGGCTTGTAAGGAGACTCGAGACCTGGCCAACATAGGATCCCCCCTTAAACGAGCAACCTTCACTTCCACCTTATACTCCATAACTTGTGTTTTCCAATTAGTGACCACCGCACCTAACTTTTCGAGCCACTGGACCCCAAGAATCACATCGGAATTTCTAAGTTCAAGTGGTAAGAAATCCTCCAGCACCTCCACAACCCCGTTCAACACCAACCGAACTTGTTTACATATGCCTGACCCTCTAATGGCCTCCCCATTGCCCAAAGATACTCCAAATCCTCTTGACCCAAACACCTCTATTCCCAATTTTTCCACAGCCAACAGTGAAATAAAGTTATGCGTAGCTCCGGGGTCAATCATTACTATTACTTCCGATTCGCCAATTTTACCCACCAATTTCAGTGTTTTGGGACTAGAAATTCCAATTACAGAGTTTAGAGATACCTCGGTGGTTAAATCTGCCGGTGGTGAGGGCGGCGGCTCCGACTCCGGTTCCTCCGTGTCTTCCTCCGTGTCTTCCTCCGCGTCACCCTCTAGCAGAATTACACTCAGCTCCTTCCTACGGCAACGATGCCCGATACCCCACTTTTCGTCGCACTTAAAGCATAATCCCTTGGCCCTTTTTTCTTGTAGCTCGCGGTCACTGAGTCGCCGGACCTCCCCCATCGATTTCGTCGGAGTGATGGTGGATTTGGGTGATGAGAATGAAGACTAGGAATCCGTCGCCCACGATTTAGTGTTAACCGAGTTCGTGGACCCCCCATATGAATACGTGGAGGCAGCTGGTCCTCCCACTCTAATTGACCCTCCATTTGGGCCAGCTTTAAAAGAACCCCCATAAGTCTTCTTAGGCCCCAAGCCCATCACCCTGTTTTTCTCTTCTATTCTGCTAGCCATCTCCATGGCCTGTTCCAAGTTAACTGGGCCCAATAGTCTCAACTCAGCCTTGATTTCATCTTTCAGCCCATTTATGAATTGACCCATTAAAAGAGTCTCAGGTATGCGCTCCAAGGGAGCAGCCATCTCAATGAACTTCCTCTTATACTCCGGCACCGTGCTGGTCTGAGTCGTCGCCAGCCACTGTTCATACAACGAACCGGCATGTTCCGGCCGGAATTGTCGAAGAACAAATCCTTTGAAATCTTCCCACAACCGGATCGGGTGGCGTTCGTTCTCCCACTGCCACCATCGAAGGGCGGCTCCTTCCATTGCTACCACCGCGGCTTCTAACCTCTCTTCGTTCGACAACCGATAAAACGAAAAGTAACGCTCCACGCGCAAAATCCACCCGTCAGGATCAGTTCCATCAAATATTGGCATATCTAACTTCCGGTAGCGCCAGATTCCACCACCGGGCCCATTTCCTCGGTGTGGTCCACCACCCTGACTTCCTACAAACCCCGATTCCGTGGCTTGAAAAGCCCCATACCCTTCATTTCCTCCGTTCAAACCACCCATCGCTGCTATCTCCGTGAAATTCGAGTTACCCTCTGTTTGAATCTGGTTTTGGAGGTTCGTTACCACCGTACGCACCTCCTCTTGTAACTTCAATTGATTTTCCCTCAATTGATTAACCTCCACCCCTTGATTCTCTCTAGTTCTACCCAACCTCTCTTCCAGACGAACCACCACCGCTTCCATATCTTCCCCCAATTTCTTGGACACCTCAGCGTGCCCCTCCATAATTTGCTCCGACAAGGTGCCGCGCATAGCCGAGATTGCCGCTGCGATGGCTCTTTCCACCGCGGCATCCACCTTCGCTGCGATCGACTGGTCAAGGTTAGCCAATCTCTCTTCCACCATATCCAACCTATGCGAAGCGTTTGCCGGTGCCATGATCGGTAGTCTGATACCACTTGCAATGCTTCCACTGCCTCCGGTCAGTTAGTAACCTCAATCTAATGAAAAACACACAAATAGAGAGAAGAAAGGATTGATTGAGTAATTAGCAAAAAGAGGAAAACGATTACAGTGAGCTTTCGAGAGGCTCCACTCTCCCAATAAACTACTACTACTCAATACTTTCAGGATAGTTTTCTCTCTCTTCTACTTCCCTTTTTATTCCCAATTCCCTGCCCCTAACAACCAGAGGACACCTCATCTTTTCTCTAACAGAATTGGCAGACAACTTTCCTCTCCACTCACCTATTTACAATCATTGCCCCTAACCAAAAATAGTAAACTCTAATCCTTCTTGTGTCCATCCCCTTTCTTGCGTCTCGCATAGGTGATCTTGATAGGAGGCCTAACTCGGTGCATTGCAATCTCTTACTACCTTAGCAAATTGGTGATGGAAGATGTAAAGCATTGTCTTTGATGCTGTCTACCTGCACTGTTTACTTTGTGCTGTCTGTGTGTGTCTGGTTCAAATCCAATCTTTAGTGAGGCATGGACAACTATTTTGGCAAAATCTCACTTTTTCGATTTTGCAGGCCATGATTGTTCGAGGTTTCCGAGGTGATAGCAATTGTCACAAGATACACTTTCAACCCTCGTCCATTACGATGGCAAATGTTATTTCCTTGTTGGCTCTATGTGGTGTGATCGGTGCTACCAGGCTGTCAGGATCGATGCTGGTCTAAAAAGCAGCAAAGCCTCCATTGTTCTGGAAATGTTTTCATACAGCCACCCAACACTCACCACTCCAAGTTTGATCCTAAATAGCATGTCACTCATATCTTCAACCCCGTAAATTGCGGCTCTACCTCACGGCTCTGACTCTGGAGTTTTCCAAATGATGCTCAATCTTGTCTGGCATACACTTGGAAAGACAGTTGACTTGGTTGAGGCCTCGAAGGGGTCATCCTTAAGACTGCGACAAGCAACCCAAAAATGGATATTTGAGGATTTCTAAGCCTGCTAGTATTCTTTTCAGAGTTATGTTAATTTGCTGAAGGAATTATAGAGTATAATCGGTATATTTTACCGCAGTTTACTTCTGTACATCTTCCATCTATATATTGTATAAAAGAGTTTGACAAAAGTAATTCATGCTATGGTATATCATTGTTGTCAAATCAACTGCAGCGCTAGGTACTAACACGGTTAGTAGATGGTAGACTCGTGTCTACCATGAGAATGGTAGACACGAGTCAAAACGCAAGTCAACGCAACATAAAACGCACCTTCATTTAATATAAACGTGATCATTTTGAGTTAATATCTAACATACCCCTAATACCTGCTTCTTTTTCCACACCAATTGAAGCAACAGGAAGATACTTTCGTTCAAAATTCCCACCAATTGAAGAATACAATATGCAACGAAACTCACCTTTTCCCCCTCCTTTCCCAACAAACGAAGAAAAATAATTGAATATCCAATTCACCATTCTTTCGCCTCATACTTGGGCAATTGAAGAACACTAAATTCATTACAGAATTTGAAGCAATTTGGGGAATTTAATCTTTGGTTAGCATTTTAGTATGTTTTATTGATGAATTTGTGAAAATGATTAATTTGCTATTGTTCAAGCAAATTAGCTTAGACAATTTCCTTATTTCGTTTACTATACTGAATATAGGTCCTTTACTTGATACAAATTGAATTAAATAGCCTATTTTATTTCATGTAGATGTAATAGTTCAATCTCTATTTCTTTATTCAACTGAGTTGAAAACAGCCTCTATGATTTCATTTAGTGGGGTTGAAACGGGAGTAGCTATTTCATTGCAGTATCATGAAATAGCATTAGCTTTTTTCACCTCGTTTGTTCTAAGGCTCCGTTTGGTAGGGCGTAAAATGTTTTCCCGAAAAACTGTTTTCCTCTATTTTCAGTTTTACATTGTTTGGTTGGCAAAAGAGTGTAAAACCATTTTTCCTTGGGGTAAAATTACTCTCCCAATGATGGAAACCCACTTTCCTTTCAAAATGAAGGGAAAACTATTTTCCTTATCTCTCTTGTACACTCCTCTCACTACCTCCTTACTTTCCCTTTCATTTTCCTTTCATTTCATCATTTTTTTTACATCGAACCAAACAACGGAAAACTAATTTTGGAATTGTTTTTTCATTGTAAATTGTTTTCCATGAAAATAATTTTACACTGAAAATGTTTTACACCCTACCAAACAGAGCCTAAATGCTCCATGCTATATTCACTAGAACATACTCGTAAGTTTATTTCAGTATTAGTTTTTGTTGTGAATCTAAGTCAATGTTATTTTAATGATGATAAACACATGCTATTTTGATGATGATAAACGATTTGTGCCATAACTTGTATGAGTGTAACAGTGAACTAAGAAAGTCATGAAGACTGGACGTTCATGAAAGATTGAAGAACTTGAAGATATGGAAGCTTAGATTTTGTTATACTCTTAATTATGTAATGTAAAGTATTGGAACCTTGTGCTGAACTTTGTGCTAAAATTAGAAATGTGAAATTAGAATGGTTAATTATTTTCTTAGAGTTAAGAAAATAGGTAAGCATATTAATTTCATATATCTATATAAAAAGGGAATCTTAGTTTCGAAATTAAGATATTAAAGAAAATGTTTTTAAAAAGGATTTTATAAAAAAAGATTTTAAAAAAAGGATTTTAGAAAAACCGAGTTTAAATATATTTTGTAAAAATCGATTTTAAGAAAAATATTTTATAAAAGAATTTCGAAAGCAAAAGGATTTTTAAGAAAAAGAAAAACTAGTTTGTGGTAAACTATTTTGATAAAAAGGATTTCGAAATAAATGAGGAATATGAGATAGAAAGAAATCAAATTGGTTATCAAGATTATAAATAAACATTAATTGAAAGAAAACTTATCTTTTTGAAATAAGGATAAAGATGAATAGGATAAAGTTTGTTTTCTTAAGAGAAAAGGTTTTATCCCTTAATCTTAGGAGTAAAAGATAATCATAACTTAGAGAAAGATTTTCAATCATAATATATGCTATAAAAGGGATTGAAAATTAGTCTTATAATTCACGTTTTCAGAGAGAGAAAATCGGAGATATTCAGAGCTGAAAACAGTCTCCTAAGACACAGAGTATAACAATGTTCTAGTCAGATTGAGTAACTATTCAAAGTTTGTAATTGTCCTCTATTTGCTTGAATAAGAAGCACGCTTTTAAGGAATCATTCTTTCGGTAATTTCATAATTATAAAGAGTGGCAACACTTAGAGTTAAGTGTTGGGGAGCACTACTAGGGTTAATAGTGGGGGAATCTTATTGTATCAAGGGTTTGATATTTTAGGACTCAAAATAATAAAGAGTCTGGTTTGTGTGGGCGTAGATCTCAGAGGTGAGATTGAACCACGTTATATCTTATGTTTAAGTGTTGTTTCATATTGTTTTAAGTTTAGTTTTCGCAAAAACTCAAATCAGCGATTTACAAGCGAATCGCATAGTGCCTGGCACAGTGTCATAACCAAGGTTTTGCGAAAATCAATTAGATTTAGTCACTCAATTCAACCCCCCCCCCCCTCTTGAGTGTCACCTTGTGTTCCAACAAGTGGTATCAGAACAGGCTATTCTCGTAAGACTAATCTCTAGAGAATAGAAATCATGAATATGCAAGATGACTCTTGAAAGAGACACTCAAAGTGTCCAATTTTCAACGGAAAGGACTACGGATGGTGGAAGGCTAGGATGAGGATCTACATCCAAGGATTGGACTATGAATGCTGGAAAATCATACGAAAAGGACCAATCATTATCCAAGCCAAAAATGCTGAAGGAAAGATGGTCGACAAGGATGAAGACGACTACAATTCAGTTGACTATGCAAAAGCCGAAAAAAAACTTCAAAGCTATGAGTATTCTCCAATATGGAATTGGATCTGATGAATACTCAAACATCTCAGTTTGTACTACAACAAAAGAAATATGGGACACACTGGAGTTGGCCCACGAAGGTACGAATGAAGTAAAACAATCTAGAATAGATTTGCTTGTCCAACAATATGAATTGTTTACTATGAACAAGGACGAATCTATTAAAGAGATGTTCACTAGATTTACATTAATCAGTAATGAATTACGTTTCTAGGCAAAACATATACTTCTGAAGATTTAGTGAGAAAGGTGTTAAGAAGTTTAACCAATCGATGGCTCCCAAAAATAACCACTATTCAAGAAGCTAAAGATTTGACTAAACTTTTACTAGAACAACTTATTGGATCATTAATGACTCATGAACTTGTCTTAAATTCTAAAACTAATGAACCAAAAAGTAAAGGTATAGCCTTGAGAAATGAATTGGAAATTGAAAATAATGATAGTGATGATGATATTGATTTTCTTACAAGGTGATTTAAAAATTTTCTCAAAAAGAACAAAAACAACAATCCTGGAAAAGATGAAAATTTCAAAGGTAAGAGCGCTACCTCTAAGTTTAAGAAAGTGCTACTAATTCTGATTGTTTCAAGTGTGGTGAGTACGATCACAGGATAAAGGAATGTCCCTTATGGCATGATGAGAAGCCTAAAGAAAGAAGGGAGCAATCCAAGAAAGAATTTAAAAAAGCTATCATAGCGCTGCCGTTTGGGGAGATTCGGATTCTGATGAGAACAGTCAGAGGCACAATGCCATGAATCAAAATTATGTCTAAATGTTGTACGGACATCACAGAGAAGGGCCCAGTGCCAGGACGACTCAAGCTTGTCTTTAATGGCGAAAAGTTCGAACTCCCAAGATGAAACTGAAGACAATGAGTTAAGTCTCCTTTCTCTAAAACCAATACATCTTCTATCAAAAAACCAACTTGTTACTTTGCTTGAAAATGTCATTGACGATTGTCAAGAAATGAATGATGATTTTTCAATCATGAAAAAGAAGTGAAAATTTTAACTAAGCAAAAGATTGGGTTGGAACTTTAATATGAAGATCTGTTAAAAGACATAAGATACTGATAAAAGAATGATGAACTTGAAAAATTTGTTGAAGAGAAAGATGTTGAGTTAAACGCACTAAGATACGAAAAGTCTCTCGCTAAAGAAATCGTTAACCACACAGTGCCATACACTGTGCTAGAAGCTGAAAATTTCGAGTCTTGAAAAACAAATTGAATCGCTAAATCATGAATTAATCGAGTTAAAAGAATCAAGACAAAGATCCAGAATTGTTCCACTCATGCTACCTCATGATGTTAAGTTAAGTGACGAACTTGATAACTTGAAAAGAGAATTAGAAATTTCGAGAAAAAGAAATAGTGATCTAATTAAATACTTCTGTAGAATTCTTGGAATCACAATTGACTATTGCTCGAAAAATGTATGAAAAGTGGTCATATGGTCTAAAAGCTCTCGATAATTTTTCTAGTACAACCCACAATCGAAACAAAACTGGTTTAGGTTATATAGGTCAACAACACAGGGTACGGCATAATGCCAGAAATTTCGAAAGATACTTTCGCAAAAGAAAATATGTTGATCTACCTGAATATTTGATTTGCAACTTTTGTGGAAAAAATGGACACCTTATGGATAACTGTAATATCAAGAAAAGGAGTTTTGCAAAAAATGTAAAGAACGTAAATCAAATATGGGTTAGAAAAGACTAGTTAGAAGCTTAACGAAAGACAAAGGGACCCAAGCAGATCTGGGTTCCTAAAACTAACAAGTGATCTTTTTGCAGGCAAAATTAGTCTTATAATTCACGTTTTCAGAGAGAAAAAAATCAGAGATATTCAGAGCTGAAAACAGTCTCCTAAGGCACAGAGTATAGCATTGTTCTAGTCAGATTGAGTAATTATTCGAAGTTTGTAATTGTCCTCTATTTGCTTGAATAAGAAGCACGCTTTTGAGGAATCATTCTTTCTGTAATTTCATAATTATAGAGAGTGGCAACACTTAGAGTTAAGTGTTGGGGAGCACTACTAGGGTTAGTAGTGGGGGAATCTTATTGTATCAAGGGTTTAGGATTCAAAGTAATAAAGAGTTTGGTTTGTGTGGACGTAGATATCAGAGGTGAGATTGAACCACGTTATATCTTGTGTTTAAGTGTTGATTTCATATTGTTTTAAGTTTAGTCTTCGCAAAAACTCAAATCAGCAATTTACGAGCAAATTGCACAGTGCCATAACCAAGGTTTTGCGAAAATCAATTAGATTTAGTCACTCAATTCAAGGTTTTTGGTTGCATTTCTTCAAATGATTTCTGGACCGCTTGCAATAGCATAAGAATTGTGTTTGGCCTTTCTTTATGCTGGAGTGTTTGATAGTCAATTAATTTGTTTTTTTTAGGGTTTATTCGAAATTATTTTTTTCTTTATTTTCGGATTGTAATTGTTCTGTGATTTCACTATTTTTTTTTTTTGCTTCTTTTTCAGTTCATTGTGTGTAATTTTTTTTTTGGCAATTTTTTGGTAATTGTTTGACTAGTGTAATTGTTTTTATAATTATTGGTTATTAATTAGTGTAATGTTTAGTTTCATATTTATTTGATAAAAAAAATATTTATTTGGATGTAGATCCTTGTATGTGTGTTGGAATGATTGAGTTAGAATTGCGTTGCATTGTCAATTTATTTGGATGTCTTATTTTCTGCAAAACATCCATAAGATTGAAGGGATACTCTAATCCTATCTCCTTTTTTTTCGTAAGAGGATGAGGTTACATTTACAAAGTAAGGATCATTTATGGCTACCTCTAAATTCTGAAATACAATGCAAAGTTTTACTCTTTCTCTCTCGCTATATATATATATATATATATATATATATATATATATATATATAGAAATAATTGAATTTTAATAATTTTGTTAGGTTTAGCGTACCAATAGGTCGTTTGAAATCAAATAAGAAAGATCTTATTTTATCTGTTTCAACTGAATTATAGTTTAATTTAGATCAATTATAAAAATCAGGTTGAGGGAATCTACTAGGTCTAGTCGGGTTCTGGGTTAATATCTGGTTGGGTTACGGTTAGGTTTGGGTTTGAATGCATGTATGTATGGCAGGTCAAAATATGATCTTGTCAGGGGCTGGTTAGGGTAATCTCAGTTTAGATTCTGGTCACGTTTAGGGACTGACCTTCATCGGTCGAACCAGGTTCAAGTTGATTTGATATCAGTTGACCCATCGGTCAAGCCTGTTTCTAATACCACTAGTATCAAGTATGGCCATAAAAAATCTACCGGTCCAAAGTGAATCGAAAATTATTAAAAGAAATTGCATCTAGAATTATTCTAAATTGGTGGGTTTTAAATGTCATATCTAACATCACTTATTATGGTAGTGTGGAAGAGTGAATTATAAGTGTTAGAAATTATTGTAGTAAGTTAACTAGTGTTGAATGATCAAATCTTCATGTTATTGGTGACATTGTTTACCTCCATCCACTCTCTTATTCAGCATCATTATTCCTTAGCATGTGTTTAAGATCTTCTTTCAGCATCCAGTTGTGGATATGAGGATGTAAGGGCTTTTATACACATCTGATTGTTGGAGTCTTAAGGGCCTTTTCGTTAAATAATCTAGTTATACAAAGGGGGCAAGTATTTTCAATCCATACGCACTTGTACTTATTAGTGGACTATGCACTCGAGAGCATGTGGAGGACTATGCTCTCAGCCTAAAACAACAATCCTTTACAAATAAAACATAGAGAGTTAGGAAAAGATTTATACTATCCCATGATTTGCGGTCATCAAAATCATTCTTATTTGGATTTTATTTTATCGAACTAATGTGAAATGTCTTGGTAAAACCCTTGATCTGTTTCTGGAAACTTCACTACATTATTTTCATAAAGGATATTTTGATAATTAGATTTTTATTCCTAAATATAGCTGATATCGGAATTTAAAGGATATATTTACCAAAAGATTAAAAAAAAAGAATCTTAAAAGGATATAGAACCGACCAAATCAACGTTGTGTCTTACGCAACACATTGCGCACGACAATGACCATGCCGTACACAAAAACGAAAAAAACACAAAGCTAGTATGTGAGATACACATATCGTGCACCAAACACACAGGCCTTGTGTCTGGCGCACAAGCCGTGCATCTGGGAATAGTCCGTGCGTCTGGCGCACAAGCTGTGCATTAGACACACAATTTTCTTTTAGGGTTTTTCTACATAGTACCCTTGTGTTTTACGAAATTCTATGTTGTACCCGACTTTTTTAAAATTTCCACGTTGTACCCCTAAGATTTCTTAATGTTACCCACAATACCCTTATACACGATATCAAACAATAGATTTTGGGACTTTCTTACCTTGTGGGGATAGAGTAGGATGTTTTAGCCTTATTGGTTGACTAAGGTTTGGGATATAATCTGATAAATTGAAAACTAAGTGAGGTTTGGAGTAGGATTTTCTATTAGTAAGGGTATTTTGTGTGACGTTTAGAAAGTTTAGGGGTACAATGTGGAGAGTCCAAAAAGGCTGGGTACAACGTAAAATTTCGAAAAACACAGGGGCACTACGTAGAAAATCCCTTTCTTTTATCTCCTCGCATTATTTTTGGATTTCTTTACTTATAAATAGGTGGCTTTCTTCAAACGTTTCTAATACTTTTTCCCTACGCTTCAATACTTCGACATACACTTAAACATACTTGACAAAACACATTGGTCAGATACATTCAAAACTCTATTCAAATTCATTGAAGCTTCAAGATTGCTCCTCAAAAAGATTGTTACATATGACCTAGGCAACAAAGATATAATTTCCCGAGGGTTAATTCCAGTCAATCTCTTCTTTTACTAATAAACTACTTGTCATAATGTAGATCTTGAAGGAATTCAAGCTATTCTGGTATATTCTTCCCTAATCTATGATCTTTTCATTTCTTTTCTATTCATTATTATTCATATGCATGATTATATGATTTAATACTTTCATCACCTCACATGATTATTTTTGCTAACTACAAGACCTAAATAAATGTTTCAAAATTCGATAATTTGGACAATTAAATTAGGTTCCTAGTTATTTAATTGTTTAAATAACATGTCACCCAAAAGTTAGTCTTTTATGTGTTCAATGAACCGACATAGATTAATTTTTAGATTGCATTAACATATTACTTAGTTATTTAATTTCATACATCTTGACATCAATCGATATTACATATGGGCCATCAATGAGCGAATTTGATTCCTGGTCATATTTTTGTACCCTCACCCTCGGACTCAATTTTTGGTTCATTGACCATTCATGGAGTCATGATAGGAAAATCTACATTGAGCAAGTCCCTAATTTTTCCCTACGATTTCCCAATATCCACTTAGGCTTATGAGTCTTTCGATATCTAAAGACTTGTTGACGAATTCTTTTATTTCAAAAAAAATTCAATAAAAAATCTACAATGAGGTAGTCAAATACTCGCTCATTCTGCGTAGGCAATAAAAACACGTCTACACTAATATTGTGTCTTCATAGTCAACAACTAACAAATAGTACTCAAAGAATACCCAAATTCTTGTGTGAAATCCCTAAACATTGTAGATGTGTAAATTTGACCAGCATGTCTCAACATGCCTGCCATAGGTAAATAATACTTAGGGACAAATATATAATCGACAAACTCATCATTGGTTTCAGTTTGTCTCCATCTTAAAATAGTGCTATGGAATATACCACAAAATTCATACAAGCTCGTTATCTTGGAAGCTTGAAAGTCTATAGCATGCGTTTTAGTTTGTCTCCACCGTAAAATATGCTCTGGAATATACCACGCACAAAATTCATCTAAGCTCGTTTATCTTGGAAGCTTGAAAGCTTGAAAACCTATAGCATTAATATTACTTTCACTATGTTGAGAAGACAAAATTCCAACTGAGAATAAGTCTTTGCTCAATGTTATGGACCACGTATCCTTCAACTCATACAAATAAGCAAATCACTTGTCTCCTATGAGGTCATACTTCTCCATCATATACTTCCAACTTGCCTCAAACTCAATACTATCATAACAACCACGAATACATTTCTTAAAAGCATCAGAAAATGTGTCATCGCACATCAAAGTTCCAATGTGACTCGATGCATTATTGATGAAGATGTCACCGACATAGCCTCAACCTTGTGTTCGAAAACACCTACATACCACAACTCTATTAGAAATATATTTATCATTATAGTACCTAGATAAAACCATTAAGTAACCAATTCACGTCATTTGGTGATGAACATAGTCCCTATAGATTACAGAGTAATTTAAAGTCATTTAGTGTCTACTTTATTCATTTCGTACCCAATATACTTTTATAAATTACCAGCTTAAGTCATTTTTTGACCATTTTTACATATAAGAAAAAAATTCAACAAAAATACCCGAGCCAAAGCAGTGGTGATGAACTAACCCTGGTTTGTAAATATTGAAATAGGACAAACTCCACTCATGCATACATTTCTTGAATACCTCAAAAAGCTACAGAAATAACTCAATGCAGCCTCATTGGACAAAAAAGCAACACCCAAACATTACATTTTTCCAGTGATTGTGTTACGCCAACAAATGCACCACATATTAAACTATATTTATTTATATAATACGTGGTATCAAAAACAATAACATGTCCATACAATTCATAATCATCCTTCATAATATAATCACACCAAAACAAATTACACAACCTACCCAATTTCATTTAGAAAAAATCATCCTTTTTAGAACCCTTTGACTAAGCTCATCAATGACAGCATATGCATCACCTACCTCAAGTGCCTTTCTTTTAAGCCTATTCACAAAGTTGTAATGCTCACCAAAAGTGTGCCCAAGGGCCTCTGCACCATCATCCATACTGGTGACGTTTGTAATGATATTGTAAAAAAGGTCGCATTGATGCTTCTGTCATCACAATAATCTCATCACTTTGCCATCCCAATGGCCCTCCCGAACGGTGGTAATGCTGCTACTCAGGACGCGTAAACTCATGATTATGCACAAGCACATGAGATATCACTTTATACATTCCTCCATCATTCAACTTCCTCTCATTGGCATCGTCATCAACAACAACATTAGGAACAAAAACAAAATCACTTTGACCATCCGATTCTCCATGACAAGAACAAACAAAATACTTCTCCTTCATTAAGTATACATTCTCTTAAACCCTCCCAACCCTAAACATATACTTCCTAATGCTAAAACCAACGCTCCGAAATGCAGCGGATACAATTCATACATTTTCTCTGTTGTTTTCCTTTGCACACCAATAAGACTACCACTAACATTAAGATCATGATTAGCAGTATTTTCTTTCACACAAACATAAACACAAAGAAACCGGAAAACCTTAACAAGTTTAGGCAATAAAGTCATCACTATAACAAATTATATAATCTACTTCTCGAAAATAAAATTAACACAAGCCACTGCAGTTAGGACAAATGATAAATACTAACAATCAAATATATATTATAACATAATAAGAAGCAACAATCAAAGTATAAGAAACACTACTAGAAAATCAACACATAAATAAAACAAAAAAAATAAGTTTAATAATCATTGCATTCTTCAAATTAAATCAACTAGTTGTAGTTGATTATGCATAATTGAATCAACTGATTGTGCTTCATTATGTGCTAGATCTGTCAATAAAAAATTCTTTAAAACCTTCATATATTTCGTAATAAATTCTACAAACTAGAACAAACATGTAGTCAAAGAATTGACCAAAATGTATTCAAATTTCCGAAATCTACTAAATTCTAACTCATAATTTGAGGTCTACAAAGAATACGATTTGTTGGATTTACAATTCTAACTAATAATTCAAAAGGATTACTAATTCTGTAGAGAGAGAGTTGATTGCACGATATAAATCAATTTGATTGTATTCAATAATTACAAATTGAGTAAGAACAAAATGTATACCAAATACACTAAAATCTTCTCTAAATTGAACGTAATACATTTAGGATTATGAATAAAGTACCTTGATCGAGCTAGAAATTATAGCACAAAATTTCAAAACTGAAAATTCGAGATTATATGCAGCAGCTATTTGCGAAGAGATTTTGTGCAAAAAATGCGATATTTTCGAACACTTGATTACTCATCTTGTGGATTGAGAATTTATTGCGAAAAACAAAGATCACCATCGTTTTTCTGGTTTTTCAAATTATGTAGAGAGAGAATTTAGAGAATTGAATGTGCGAATTGTAAAACGCGACAATATAAATGAGGATATGTGTTAAATGTTAAGAAATAGGAGGTGAATATTATTGATGTGACACGTAAAATGGTATATGTTGCTGCATGATTTTGGGCTTGTCGACTCTCACTTATATGGACTTGACCTCCACCTCATCTTAGTGTTACTAGAATTTTTTGCACGCGATGCGTGCTTGAATTTTTTTCGAACATAAACTCAATTTTTTTCGGCATAAGAGTCAAAATTTAACATATATAATATAAATGGTTTAGTTGCAAAATTTGATTGGTTAGTTTCTGTCACTTAAGTCTCTCACCATTCTTTTTGTTTTTTTTTTTTATTTTCAAAGTCAAATTCTATGAATAAATAGAATTTTTTTGAATTTTTTATGATTTCTAATATTATAATTTTTAGTTGATTTTTGAATTAAGTACAGTACTTCATAAATTGTAAAGAAAGTAGACACTTTGATTTCAAGTCAATTTTCATAGGTTGTAGTTTGTAAGTGAATTTTTATTTTAAACTTTCCTCATTTTAGTGATTTGCATAACGTAAATTATGCAATTTTATGATTTTAGTTGACTTGTGAGTGATTATTATAATTATATTTTTGATATTTTTTTTGAAGCCTCCTTTGATTTGTAAGTGAATTTGTAATTTAGAATGGGAAGGGGGTAAGATAGTCTCTTCATTTGGGGACACCATAGCTCCCCCCTTCCCTTATATAATAGAGATATGTTGTACTTTAAAATTCTTGAATGATATTTATATAAACCTTTTTGATAATTTATCGCTATTATATAATAGAAAAAAACGTCAAATATATGTAAGAGTTTCATTATATATAAAACACTATAAAAAAGTAAATAATTTTTTTTTCTAATTTCTAAATTCTGATTTCACTACAAATACACCTCTATTTTTTATCATGACCCACCATTAATTGTGAATGGTTCTTGAGAATAGTGATTTGTTAGTAAATTTTTGTAAATGTTTTTGTATGTATTGACGTTCTAGGTTATTATATTAATTTTAAGTTTTAATAAAGTTTCCTGATTATTTGAGTGATTTGCGTGATTTCTATAACATGATTTTCTCAATTGTATGGGTGAAGTGTTGTAAATTTATTTTCGGTATTTTGATTTTGACATTCCTTTTGTAATTTAGAAAGAGAAGGGGGGCAAAATAGGCGTTTCAAAAGAGGACACCATTGCTCCCCTTCCCTTATATAATAGAGATAATTCTACAGCCTAACCTAATAATTTGTGATGAGTCAAAACATCCCGTCAACCGAGGCAGCATAAGTTGCCACTTTCAAAATAGGCGTTCTGGGGGGCCTTGGTTAGGGTCTTAGGGATACACCCAGAGTCCAGACCCAGTAATGACTAATGAGTTATGAGTATGCTCTAAAACCCTTAACGAGCTGAGTTCTACTTCTGAGTCTGTGAAATTGGAGAGAGATAAAAGATGTTGTATCTCTGTGTATTTTTCCATAGATTGTTAGATTATCGTAAATCGGAAGTTGAAGCTCTTGCTGAGCTCTTTGGTGCTTTTACAGACCCCAACAATGGCGAAAACCACTATCTTCATTGGAAACTTCCAGATGATTTCCATCCTGATTGTCCCTTTCACTTCGTCAATATCCCTTCTGAAGACATTGCTCGCAACATAGCTCATCGAAGTGAGTATTACTTGAAAAGATTTACAATTTTCTTTTCGTCATGATTTCTTGTCTACTACCTCTTTCATTATGTGGACAAAATGTCAGGATTTGTATGCTATTTAGTATTCAGGTTTTTAGTTGCTCAGTTTATTAATTGAAAGTATGGTGATGTTAGGTTGTTTGTTTGTTGGCAATTGAAAGTATGAACTCGTAGTCAAGTGCTTGTAGAATTTGTAGCTGTTCTAGTTGTCGTAAATAATTCGATTCCATAGGGTTATGCTTAGGGACCGTTTAGTTTGATGGAGAACATTTTCATGGAAAACATTTTCTGGTGGACCATGCAAATGAAAATTAGCTTTCCGTTGTTTGGTTTGGTGGGAAACTATTAAGCTAAGAAGGGAAAATGGAGATGCTAGAAATGAGAGAGTGATGGAAGATAGTTTTTTTTTTTCAAATTTTGGAGGAAAATATTTACAAAGGGATGGAATACTCTTTTGCACCTTCGTTTTCCTTTTCAATCCCCTGTCCAACCAAACAACGAAAATGGGGAAAATTGTTTTCCTGGAGAGCGTTTTCCTCGAAACAAACGGAGCCTTAGTATAATTCTTTTGGCATGAATTCAAGTGAAGAGGATTTTTAATGGTGATAGTAGCTAGTTACTTCCAATTGTTGTTCTCCTATAGAGGATATTTTTGTGATTTGTGGGAACTACATGAAATAGCAACCATTTTGAAACAACTACCTGTAGTTTTTTCCTCCGAAAATGATCTACCTATAATTGAGTTTTAATTTATGGTACTACCAATTGACGGCATGTGAAAAATGGTTTTAAATTTGATGCACTTGAGATTTCCTTAGAATGTAGTATGCAGCTGGTCAATTGTGGCACTTTATTCCATGTTTCTGCAACTGAAACATTTTAGGGATTGCCATTAGCAGAGAGTTGTGCTCTTTAAACTTCAAAGTACTTTAATAATAATTTTTTTTGTCAGAGAAAGGGTGGTATATGAAATCTACGCTTGATGCAAGCTAGGGGATGTAACATTTACTTGAATCTCTTCTACCTAAGACTTCAAAAGTAGTCATTTCTGCGCAGTACATAATGTGTACGAGTTTTAATGTTGCAGGTATACTTGTGAAGGGAATGTATGAGATATGGGGGGAAGGAAGTAGTTATGAACAGCTAGAGGAGGCTGTGAATGCCTATCCTGATGAGAGAAAGTCGCCGTATTTGACATCTGGAAGCACTTTCAAAGTAAATATTGACAGCTTTGGCAAGACTTTCAGCACCCAGGAACAAAAGAAACTCCTCGACAGGCTTGCTTTCATTCCATTCAAGGTATATTTTAGTGCATTTATCTGACTTATCATTTATATTCCAATACAGTCGAGCACAACAATGCATAATTTGATTCTCTGTATCCTCCAGTAATGTGGCACGGATAACAACTGTCGGGGTTAAGTATTACTATTGTTTATATGATTTACTTGATTATGGAGTTGGAGTCTTTGTACTTTCTCCATCATGTAACTGTGAACCCTCTTCTCTAGTTCTCTTTGACGAGTAAATTATTTGTATGACAATGCCATAACAATTCCCAGCACAATGTCTAAATTTGTTACCCTTTTCATGGGAGAAGTAAATGTAAATTGTAATCATGAAATTGAAATGAGAAGGCGAGATATCTGTTCATTTATGAGAAGGTGCAATATGGAGTCCTAGATATTCTGTGGATCTGAAAGAGGCATTCTAGGGAAAAGCCTCCAGCGTTAGTCCAAAAAATATGATGTAAGTTACCCTTGAAGATATTTAACCATTATGATAAGAAGCATCATCTCATAAACTTATATGGTTCCTTTTTTTTTTTTGGTAATCAAGTAAGTATATTGATCCCAAAAAAAACACCAAACATCTTAAAGGAAGCTAGAAAAAACTAGCAAATGCCCAGCTATTTACAACCCTTTAATTTTCGAGCTTAAAATTTGTACAATCCTATTCTTCACCATATACTTAATGTCTATAACTGTTTTATGAATAGTCATGATCACTTGATTCCAATAAGCAGAATTTTGGTTTTTCCAAACCATATATACAGTTGCAGCTATGGCAACCATAGCCACCATTCTTCTGAACTTTGTCCCTCTGTAACGATCCTTGAGCCATCTACACAATTGTAGCAGCCCTCTTCTTCCCCATCTAATTCCAAGCCAGCTTAGAACTCTTGTGATATATTGTTCACTAAACACGCACTCAAACATCAGGTGCTTTGTTTTTTCAGTATGCTATTGACAAATTATGCAGGAATCATCCACACACAAGCTCATATTCTTCAGTCTCTGCCTAGCTTTCAACCTGTCTTGCATAGCAAGCCACATTATCAACCTGTGCTAGGGTTGAGTATATCTGCTCCAAACAAACCTACTCCTTTTGAATCTGACTGTCCACACCCATCAGGTTCTTGTATTGCTTTTTAATGCTGAAATTCCCATCATTCATCCACTGTTCACTGTGAATTTTCTCAATCATTTCATTCTTAGCTTGGCTCACATATTTCCAAGCCCAACTAGCATTATCCAGGGCTGCATTTATATGTTTTCTTTGCAACCATAGACCATTTTTCTCTTTCTACCACTTAGCACTTATACGGGGAGGGTTACAAGTACCCGAGTGGGCATACTCATGACAGTGACGCTACCTTGAGAAGCCTGTTAACTAATAACCCGACATCTTTTATTTAGAAGAGTGAAATTCCCTCGTAACCAGAGTCTTGCAACTCAGTGCCTTTGTAACCTTATAATGTCTTGATCTAAGGCGATAGAGAAGATGTAGACCCCACGGGGTGCTAGCGAAGGAGACAACAAATGGATGGAAATTCTCTACTTTTTTATGGCAGTCGCCGCTTCTATCTTGGATCATTGCGGTTGACTTTCGACTCTGTACGACCAGTCGGGAGCAACGATCCGGGATCCCACTCCTAAAGAAGCAAAAAGGAGGTGTTCATGATTCATGAATCGATGACAATCGGGTTTAGGGTTCCTAAATTTCTTTCCTTGTTCCACTTTAACATTAGAATAATAATAATAATAACGAGGCTACTTTCCAGCCCAAATTTAATTAAAATAATAATAATGAGGCTACTTTCCAGCCTAAATTTCTTTCAAGAACGAATCTAAACCCCTTTCTCAACCTTGCAGTTGACTGGGCAAAAGAATTGGCAAAACCTGAGCTATAAACTTCTATATGAGGGCTCTGTTTTCCAGAACTTCATAAAGATGTAACTTATTGTTGCTTCACTAATTGCTCTTCGTATCCTTTGTTTGGCCACAATTATTAGAAAAACCACTATGTAATCTTCTTACATCTTTTCCCCCTCTTCAATGTGTTGTCTTAGCCACTTATGCCTCTTCATAAGATGTAGATAAATAATAATAGGGGTTGGCCTGATGAAAATATACGTTATTGCTCATATAGTTTTCGAACATAGAAAACTGAAACATCTGAGTGGCTAAAAGGAATGGAAATCAACTGAGAGCCCCACTAAGTCAAACATGTTCCTGGTGCAAGACATGCAGTTTTCTAAAAGTGGCTGGATTGTGGAGGAAAATAAGTCATTTGATTGGGTGATCCTGAAGTGAGAAAGAGGTTCATGGTGAAAGTAGTGAAAGTAGCAACCTGCAAAAGCTATGGCCATTATTTCCCATAATGCTATGGACTAAGGGTAAGAAAAACAATTTCAATCAACACACAAGAAAGGTTAGTCACCAAATACTCGGATAATAATTGTATTGATCAAATCAGTGAGACCTAATCAAATAGAACCATTCGAGAGGTTTGAGACTTTGAGTACTCTCCCAAGGATCCACTTGTCTCTCTAGATTTTTGCATACCTCATACAGCTCACCTAGCTCTTTATTTATACCCCTCAAAGAGGCCTAACTAACTACCATAACAAACTACTGACAACATCTTCTTTTCCTCCTATTTTAATTAAAAGCTAATTACAATAAGTATATATTTAGCTATAATAATAAAAGACTCAAGTACCCTTCCAGTTTCTTCTAGAATACGTGTATCTGAGAGGTATGCCATGCTGATGTGTTGCATTAACCGATGGGAACAAGAGGCGCAAATCTTCATCGGGTTCCCAAGTAGCATCAAAGTCAGGGAGGTCCTGCCACTGGATCAGTACTTCAAGGACATGAGGAGAAGGTCTAGTGCCCAGGACTGCAGCAGGTTCAGCCTGTAATACCATGTCTGGGGTGAGGTGTGGTTGAATAGTAGGAGCCACCTGTTGTGAGCCCACAGCAGCCTTCAATTGGGAAATGTGGAATACATTGTGGATCCTAGCAGTGGGGGGAAGGAGCTTGTAGGCCACCTGCCCAATCTTCTAAAAAATCTCATAAAGCCCATAATACCGGGGGGTGGCATTAGCTCTCCTAGCCAAGGAAGTTTGTCTGTATGGTTGGAGTTTGAGGTACACCTTGTCACCTACCTGAAACTCCAACTCTCTCCTCTTGTTATCTTCCTATTGCTTCATTCTCTGCGGAGCCCTAGATAAGTGAGCCTTTAAGTCATCGAGGATGGCATCTCTTTCTAGCAGGATTCTTCCAAAGAGGCTACTGCAGTGCTGCCTTGTGTGTATCTAAGAAGGTGAGGGGGATCTCTGCTATATAAGGCTTTGAATGGAGTGCAATTGGTGGATGTATGAGTGGAGGGGTTGTACCAAAATTCAGCCCAAGGTAACCATTGAACCCTAAGAGGTAGGTTTTCCTTTAAAGCACCTTAGGTAGGTTTCCAGGCATTATGCACCACTTCTTCCCATCAGATTGTGGATGGTAACAAGTACTTTGCTTTTGGAGCTTGAAGAGTTCTTTCCAAAATAAGCTCATGAATATTCTGTCCCTGTCTGTAACTATAGTGACTGGAAATCCATGGAGCCTAACCACCTCTTTGACAAAAATCATGGCCACTGAGTGTGCTGTAAAAGGGTGTTTGAGGCTCACAAAATGACTATACTTAGTCAGTCTATCCACAACCACAAAGATGGTGTCAAACCCTTGAGACTTGGGTAGACCCTCTATGAAATCCTTAGAGATATCCTTCCATACTTAGAGAAGGTATGGGCAAGCCACCAGAGTAAGGTACTTCTGATGTTGACAGATTGCAGAATCTCACATAAGAAGAGATGGTCTTGCTCATGCCCACCCAATACCACTCTTAGAGCAATCGTTGGTAGGTCTTAAATTCTCTAGAGTGACCCCCTATTGGTGAATCATGGTATTCACTCAATAAAGTAGCAATCACAGGTGATTGTTTTGGAATGACCAATCTACCCTTGTACTTGAGTAGATCAAATTACATTGTATACCCAGGTGTGACTTGTCTAGAAATGAAAGGGTCCTGTTGTAATTCCTTGTACAAGTCATCCCATAGAATGGAACAAGAAGTGGTGAGTGCACATAGTTTCTTGGTGTGGGCAAACTCCTTGGATAGGAGATTTACCACTGTGTTGTGACTCTAGTTCTATAACATATTATCAAAATCAAACCCAATCAGCTTACTTACCCACCTTTGGTATTCAGATGCCACCTCTATTTGCTAAGTAAGAACTTCTTGCTAGTTAGTCTTCACCAAGAATCTCCTCCCTAACAAATAATGTCTCCATTTAGGCACTGCTAATACTATGGCCATCAACTCCTTTTCATAAATAGATTTCGTTCTTGCTCTACTCCGTAACACCTTACTGAAAAATGCAATGGGTTCCCTCCTTGAGTGAACAGTTGCGTCTGTCTCAACAATGAAAGGTAGGGAAAAATATGGCATTTTCAGTATTGGAGCTTGGGTTATGGCTGTTTTGAGAGTCTCAAAGGCTGCAGTAGCAGCACGTGTCCACCTATAATTGTCTTTTTTCAACTATTCAGTGAGGGGGAGGGCTATCTGAGCATAGCCCTTGATCAATTTTCTTTAGTAACCACTTAGGTTGCGGGGGAATTGGAAGGGCATCACCAACCATTCAGCTGTCTTGTGGATATCTTGTTCTCTCATTCTTATCTGGTGATCACCAGATTTGAGATCCAGCTTTGTGAAGATGGAAGCTCCATGCAATTCATCAAGTAACTCATCTATGATGGGAATAGGATATTTGTCGGGTACATCGACTTTTAAAGCCCTATAATCGACGCAGAATCGTCATGATCCATCCTTCTTCTTCACCAAGAGCACGGGATCGGAAAAAGGACTTTGAGAGGGTTGAATGATCCCAGCTCCCATCATATCCCCAATCAATACCTACATGGCCTAACACTCACTGCCAAAGACTTGTTTGTACCGCCAACAGCAGGTGGCACCTGGGGCCACTCCTCCTCAATGGCTTTCCCCTCCATAGCTCCTTCTAGGAGGTTACACTCTACTAGCACCCCATGTTTCTCCTTCCCTAAGGTCCTGATCATGGCCTTGGAGATATTCTTGCTCTCCCAAACCTGGGGTCCCCTTATAAGGTGAAAGTGTTCCCTCCCATTTGGAACCTCAGAGTTTGAGTTGTCCAGTTTGTGGTCATAGTCCCTATCTTCTCCAACCATTGTATTCCCAAGATCAAATCTGAATTTCCTAAGGGTATAGATAGGAAATTCACCTTAACAGTAAGACCCTTTGTATCTTTAAAATCACTCCTTCACACTCCCTTATTCCTTGCACAACCTCCCTTATTGCCAAGGATACCTCAAAAGTGCTAGTTGGAGTTAGTGGGATTCCTAACTTCTATATGGCTTGGGTAGAGATGAAATTGTGAGTGGACCCTAGGTCCACCATCACCAGTACCTCCCGGCCATGTATTGTTCCTAGCATTTTCAGAGTTCTTGGGCTTGTTAAACCCATCACAGAGTTAAATAAAATTTCTGGTTGTATTGAAGCATTAAACTAATGTGGGTACTCACCAAGGATGGTATGGTCAGCATTCAACTGTTCATCTTCATCTCCATCGTTGGTGAGTAAAACACTCGATTCCTTCTTTTTATGGTGGCCAGGCCCCATTTTTCATCACATTTGAAGCACAACCCCTTCTCCCTCTTGCTCTGTAGGTCAACCCCTTCTCCCTCTTGCTATGTAGGTCAACCCCTTCTCCCTCTTGCTTTGTAGGTCCTGTTCACTCAACCTCTTAATTTGTCCCATGGTGTCTACTTGAAGAGATTGAGGAGATGGATTTTGGGCTGTTAATGGAAGCATTACTAATGGAAGAATTCCCAGAATATTTATTAACTCGGGTTCCTTGAAAAAGTCTAGTAAAACCCCCTTTAAAACTCGTGGGTTCGAGCCCACTTGTCCTTTCCTTGGAAATTTTCTCCCGCTAACTCCATCACCTGGTCCACATTCCTTGGGCCCAACAAACGACTTCAGCCCTAATCTCTTCCTTCAACCTTTTAATGAAATGCCCCTTTAATGAACCGCCCCTTTAATGAACTGCCGGAGCTATCTCCTCCGGTATCCTAGTCAACGAAGTGATCATTTCTATAAACCTCCGCTTATAATCCTTAACAGATCCTTTTTGGTACACCGACGATGGTGGGCCGGAACTGCCGTAATAGGAGGGTTTTCATTTCCTCCCACCTTTCCAACCGGTCGGCGAGAGCTTTCCCATTGGTACCGCAAAAACGCATCTCCCTCCACTGTGACCACCGAAGCCTCCATACACTCCTCCGACAGTCTATAGAATTTAAAGTAGCGTTCCATCCTAAGGATCCACCCATCTCGGTTTTCCCCGTAGACTTCTTATGCTTCCATTGAGACCTTCCGCTTCCACCATCGCCAATCTCCTCATCCCCAGATCTCCCAAAGCCTCCGCCAAAACCACCGCCAACCCACCTCCGATTTGCGATCCTCTACCTATCCCATTTAGCTTCTTCCTCGTGATTTGGAATTGGACCTTGACCCCTCAAGGTTCGGACCTCATTCTCTAAATTTCTCATGATTTGCATCATTATATCATACTGTTCCTTCGATTTCTCTATTTTCTCTTCCAAGTGGTGGGAGCTGGCCCCCAAATCTTCCTTAAACTACGCAACCATCTTTTCTAAAATCGACGTCATGTTTTGCAATCCCTTGGTAACCTCACTCACCGCCATAGTAACGTCATTCTCGGTGGTGGAATGAACTTGCTCTGATACCAAGTTTGCTATGAACTAAGAATAAGAAAAGTGATTTCAATCAACACACAAGAAAGGTTAGTCACCACATAGTAATTGTATTGATCAAATCACTCAGACCTAATCAAATACAATCCTCAACAAAGGTTGAGTACTATCCCAAGGATCCACTTCTCTCTCTAGATTTTTGCATACCTCATATAGCTCCCCTAGCTCTTTGTTTATACCCCTCAAAGAGGCCTAACTAACTACTGACAGCATCTTCTTTTCCTCCTATTTTAATTAAAAGCTAATTACAATAAATTGATATTTAGCTATAATAATAAAAGACTCGAAGTACCCTTCCTGTTTCTTCTAGAATACGTGTATCTGAGAGGTGTGCCATGTTGATGTGTTGCACATACATAGCTTGCACAGTTGAGAATTTGATGCTATTTTGAGATCACTCTTTGGTGGGCTTAGGTGTAGCCCGGTTCTCAATTCTCATACCACATCTAGAAAGCATGTATGCCATCATTTATGTAATTTGCTTCTTTGTAGTTTTTTTTTAAAAATAAGGTAAGGAGAAACCTTGATAAGTTGAGGGGACTAAAGGGGATCCCAACTTGCCAAGGGTGAGAATCGATCCCAAGACCTGGAACCGAGAGGGAAGCTCTAACTACTAGACTATCCCTCACTCTCTGTTTCTTTGTATTTTAGTAGCATAGAAATTCTTGTGTATTCTTAATAGGAAATCTTTAGAAAGATATATGAATTCTTCTGCTGCTTATTGACAGCCTTGTATAAGTCCATTTTTTGGGAACTTCTAAATAAAGTATTGCTTATCAACTCTGCACCCTAGACTGGATTGATCATGTCGGAAACCCTCATTTTTTTGGGAACTTCTCTTTAGTGTTTTTCTCTCCTCGGGGCTCACTAGTCACTAATATGTAAATTTTTATTTTGAACACGTAGATTTAGCACCACTGTTATTATCAAATGTATATCTAATATCTGTTTTGCCTCATAAGTTCTTTATGAAATATCACGTTTGCCATCATCATTTACTGTGTAAGATTTTGTCAAAGGATAGTTGAAGATATACTAGTAGTTGACATAAGATTTTCCTTTCAGGGCAAAGTGAATCTTCGGAATCCAGATCATGATTTTTGGTTTATAGAAATTGATAATTATGACTCTAATAATGGTCTGCCACCTATTGTGGGGAAGAGAATTTTCTTCGGACGAGAGATTGGTGCAGCAGACAGAAAGCTCTTGCCAACTTATCAGCTAAAAAGCCGTGTTTACATAGGCCCAACAGCCATGGATGCTGAATTGGCATTTCTAATGGCCAACCAAGGACTTGCTGCCCCCGGGAAGCTTGTATATGATCCATTTGTTGGCACTGGGAGTATATTGGTAGCTGCAGCGCATTTTGGCGCAATGACAATGGTTGGTCCTTCTAACACTTGTTGTGCTTTTGGTGTAGCACTTTATTGGGTTTTTGCCGATTACTATATGGCTTTCTGGAATGGGTACTGATGAAAATTTCAGGGTGCAGATATAGATATAAGGGTGGTTCGTGATGGACGAGGACCTGACCGTAATGTTTGGAGTAATTTTAAGCAGGTAACCACAAGTCCTGGTTTTAACACGGCTAAGAATTTATCTGGATATGTCAAAAGATCACAAGTAGCACCTCATTTGTTTCGCATACATCAAAAATATTTTGAGTCTGAGAACATGTAAGCTGCAATTTTTTTTGTGGCATGTAGAATTTGAAGCTTATTCAAGCCATATTCTCTCAGCGCTTCACTTTTTCTTTCTTTTCATATCTTGAAGAAAAAAGATTGTATTTTTTGGCTTTGTCTTGGCAATTTTCCTCACGGTTGTAAATTTGTTTTATGCAATTTCTGCAGTATGGTTTGCAAGAACCGATATCCTTGTTAAGGGCAGATAATAATCTTCCTCCATGGCGTGTTGGTCTTAAAGAGGTGCTTTCTTACTCTTTCTTATGGTGTACATAAGTCATATCACCACTGAATGTTGGGCATATACAGTTAATTGAAAGTCCAACATGGCGTTTAGATTCTCCTAGCTCTGGGTCTGGCTGATTTTTGGGGTAATCATACTATTGGTATAAACATTGTATGCATGTTTTGTCAGTATTCATGAGGCCATTCAGTAGTCATGAGGCTATTGTTCTGATTCTGTATGGAGCTGCCATTGTGAAAATTGAATTCTTACCGATCTTGGTAAATGTTGGTACCTTTGTGAATACTCTGAAATATTCTTTAGCTGCTTCAGTAATTATGTTAAGAAATAGCTTGTAACACTTCCTGTGTTATTGCTCTCCACATTCCACTTGGAATTTTTCATTTGGACACATGTGAGCATAGTTGGACTGTTATCTAATCCACACTGTAGTGCAAAATTTCATTACCGTTGTTAGTGTGGGTGTATGAAGTTGGTCTCTATTTCACAGGTCTTAGTATCGTGTTACGACTTCCGATCAAAGGGATCTTTGTGTCTTCTCCAGAGTGATACAGGTCTAAGTAGATCCTAATGTTACCTAATTCGCTATCTAATTCGCCTTTTGAATTCGCGAATTCACCCAAAATGAGCCAAAAATGAACCAAAACCAACCATAATTCGCTTTTCTCAATTTCGCAATTCGCGGGGGAATTAGGGAATTAGGTAACACCGGTAGATCCTATAATTGAATGTGTCATTAGCCACTCATTTCTTTGAATTGAGTAGTCCAAGGAGATTTTAAGCTTTCTACGTTAATCTTGATGCTTAAGTGATTAGTGGCAAGTCTAGTTTCTATACAACTTTTATCATATATCCAGCTTCTAGTGTATCGTGGGCATGGTATACGTAAGCATAATGGGTAGAGCTTAAAATGAGCGAATGAGCTAAAAGAGTAGTTTTGGATGTACCATGCACATGGTACACTATGAATGCACTTTCTACTCGATTAGTGTCCAATTGCAGTTGTCAAGTGTTTGTAAATATTCTTGAAAAGCTGGAACGTGTAAATCGTTGCACTACGTGATAATCAATTTGCTATAGTGTTGATATGTTGCCATAATTCTATGTATTATTCTTTCCATTATTTTTGTGTTAATCATTTCCATTATATTGTTTACGTACAAGTTTGTTTCTTTTGTTCACTTATTAATACACGCGTCACATGGATTCATGATGTATTACCACCTTAGTTTTAAAGGCGCGCCTAGGTGGACCTAGGCGACGGCCGAATCGCATCCCAAGAGTGAGGCGAGGAGGCGCGCGCCTTGAACCGCCTCCCGCAGAGGCGCAAGGCGGTCGCTTTCGGTAGAGGGGCGCGGGAGAAGGGGGTAAAGAGTAGATCTGAGTTTAAAAGTTGGAAAAAACCAAAAATTCTTCAAATTTTAACTTACCTTGGCTTTGATTTTTAGTTTCGAGCAAAACCCCTTTGTGAATTGCATGATATCTCATCAAAATCGAACCCTAATTAAAAACCCTATTTTTTGGGGAAGAACCCTTATTAATAAACTAAAATCACTTGATTGTCACCAACTAGCCAGACTGATAGAGGACGCCGGCGAGCACCCTCGAAAGTCCGACATCTTATCTCTGGTGAAAATTCAGGTTAGTCTTTCTCTCTTCTTCGATCTTCTCTTCTCCGGTCCTCTTCTTCTATTTATATCTTCGATCTTTCTTCTTTTTTTCCTTTGAACTTTTCTGGCGAGCTTCTTTCAGTTTGTCCGATCTTCTTCTCTTTCTTTGCTTTTCTCATTCTTCTTTGTGGAGCTTTCGAGGCTTCTGGCCTTCTGGTTCTGATCTGTAATAGGGCTGTTACATGGTCAGATGACCAAGTCACGTGATATCTTTTACCTTTTTCTTTTCTTTTTCTGTATTTTTTTTATTCTTTTTCTCGCCTCCTTTTTTCCCTCTTTCCTTCTCCTTTCCTTAATTTGTTGCTTCTATTCTTCTTACCTATGGCTAGTTTTTAATTTTTTTAAAAGAATACCAGCCCCGCAACTACATTGGTTCATTGTAAATAAGTAATCATAAATTTTAGTATTTTACAGCACCTTTAAAAAAAAATAACAATAGCTCATGTATATTTCAAATATTGTGTTCTTTTGAGTATAAAAATATCGTTTTATTAATTAATTAAGTTTTTGGCACCAAAGGTGCGTCTCGCCTATGAGATGCGTGTGTCTTCGCCTTGCACTGTTCTGGAACAAGAGTGAAGGGGAGGGGAAAGGGATGAAGATATGTAGGGCATATTTGGATTATGTGTAAAAATCTCCTTATTGTATTGCCTGAAATTAATGGAGTTGTTCATAGTTGTATCTAATTTTCTCGCATATACCCCCCTTCCTTCAGTACATTTTATTCCATTGACATTGCAAAAAGAAATACTTATGTTGGTTCATTTGCAAGGTGTTTGATGCGATAATTTGCGATCCACCTTACGGTGTTCGTGCTGCGGGACGTAAATCTGGAGGTAGGAAATTGCTCAAGGGTGTTGTGGGCCCTTATACAGTTCCTGACGACAAGAGAGCTGGCCACATACCATCAACTGCAGCATATAGCTTGGTTGAATGTGTCCATGATCTGCTTGATCTAGCTGCTAGGATGCTTGTTATGAGTGGAAGGCTTGTTTACTTCTATCCTGTTCTTAGAGAAGAGAATTCACCTCATCCCACTTTTCCAGAACACCCATGTTTCAAATTAGTCGCTGTCTCCGAGCAAATAATTAGTTACCGCTATAGCCGAGTGTTATTGACAATGGTGAAGGTAGCAACATATACCGAAGAAGTTGCTGAGGCAGCTAGAATTATGCATTTAGATTTCAAAGCAAACCATTTGAAGTGGCTAGAAGAAGGCAATCTTCACTCTGTCATCTTTGCTCCTGCTACGGATAATCTCAAACAGGAAGAAAATGGGGATGAAAAGTTCTACAAAGAATCGAAGCCCAAATATAGAGGGAAATATGTTTAGGGCATGATTTTGAGGTTGATTTTTAGATGTTGTTGCCCACTTTTGATATGTGTTTCCTCTTCAAGATGCCATCTCTAGGCCTAACCTGTTCATCCATATTTTGTTGTCTGATGTGCCGGTCTTGGGTTAGCCTTGGAAGTAAAAGAATCCAAGTATGCAACTTTGGCGCATACTTAGTCCCCAGGGGGTTGCTAACAAGTAACACATACACAAATACTTCAATGGTGGTTTTTTCTTCAGTAGAAACGTACTTTCTCTTTTTTTTTTTCTTCGATTTTAGCATTTTGACTCATGCTGTTTGCATCCTAGTCTTGATTGGAGTCATCGCATTGTATATTTTCAGTCTGAAATTGTCAAAGCTGGACACTGAGAAATGTTAAATTCATAATGATGCATTAAAAAAAGAACAAGAGGAAGAATGATTTTATTCATACTAAAAATTTCGTTTTGCTCAATGGGAAAGACAATTGTCTTCGAACTTAGGTCAATTTTAGTTATCATATCAAGTGCAGATTTGCATTGTGGCTTAAAAAACTTCTTTCATGGTTCCTATTTGCTTTGTCATGAGTATATTTCTAAAAATACTTAGGGTTTTTTTAGTTGAAATTGAATGAATTTTTCTTAATCTTTTTGAACTTTTCTTTGTCAGCTTCTCCTAGTATATTATAGATTTAAATTTTCATTTTTTTTTTGAAAAACAAGTAAATAAAAGTTGAAAGAGAAGACCCTTAAGTTTTTTTCGTATGAAAGCACAAGAATGGATAACGGTTGTAAAGTGGGTGGATCATGTACAAAATCCACCAAATAGTATTATAGAAGCATATTACCAAATGTTTTGGGAGGGGATATAACGTGGTACGTTGCCAAAGAAAGAGCAAGCAAGCACAAGACTAGATAATTCTTTTAGGGTATACTCCTACAATATCTACCTCCTTGCATTTAGATAGCGTTTGATTGAAAGAGGGGAAAGGGAAAGGAATAAAGAAAGGATTAGGTAAGAAAAGAAATCTAAAACCTTCTATGTAGCCTAGATGTTGGGTTAAAATTGGGTAAGGGTTACAAATTCCTTCCTTCCATATGTTTTTCTCCTCGCCCTGATTCTCTCTCATCCAAACCAAATTAGCGGCACTGGCACCAGCGTTCTCCTTCAGCCCAACTGGCTCTCTCACACTCTTATCGCTTCACCGAGGGTTGTCAGATCAAGGTTTCGTGGTAGTTGCACTAAACTGGGGATGAATTACAAGGCGCTGAGGTTTTTTGAGTGAGTTGGGTGGTTTTCAAGGAGCTGGGGGTGGGTAACGGGGTGGTGGGGTTTTCTTTTGGATTGGGGGTGGGTGTGCTACATGGGAAATTTCTGGTGTTTTCGGTGTGGGAGTGATTTTTCATTGAGTGTGGTGATGGTGGCTGGGGTGGCGTTTCTGATGGCTGGTATGGTAGTGCTGGTGGCTGGAGTGGCATTTTTGATGGTTGGTATGGTAGTGCTGGTGGTTGGTGTGGCAGTGTGGTGAATCTGAGGCTGAAGTGGTACGGTTGGGTGGTAGTATGGTGGCGAAGGTGGCAGTGCTATATGGTGGCGAGGATGGTGAATTCAGGTGGTGGTACGATGGTACTGTGCTGGTCAATGGTTGATGAAGGTGACCATGGAAGTAGAGGAGTGAAAGGGTAAGTGAAACCTTAAGGGGGTAGGGGAATGAATGTAGAGGATTTTGGGGGAAAGAAGGGGGTAAAGAGAATGATTAAAATGACCAACCATGAAGAAAGGGAATCAAGACCTTTGTTTCTCTTACCCTTTCTTGAAGCCCTTTAACCAAACGTCCCCTTAAAGGGTTTAATTGAATGGACCAAATTGGACCTTGTTAGCTCCAAGATAATAGCACACTAATTCATGAATTGAATCAAATAGATATTTTCTTTTTTTTAATAAAAAGTTGTTGAGTCACACTCTATAAAGACCTTAAAAAAGAGGCTTAAGTATTCACTTAAAATTCGATAAAGGGGTTACACGAAACTCCTATCTCAGTCTCCATATTTTATGTTATGGATTGGACCTTAATTTAAAACTTGAGTGTAAATTTAGTTTAAACTTTTTACAAGTCAGGTAAAATATATTTTTAAAAAAAGTTTTGAATTCAGATTTAGTCCAATATAATGTTTTATAAAACTTTTTTTTTCGCTTGTAGGTCATAATTTTTTTTAGAGAAAGGTTATAATTATATAAAAAAGAAGTTGAATTCAAATCAAATTAATTGGTTACCTTGGTTGATTTTAAATTATAGATTGAGAATAGTGATGGCCATTGGTTTAACACCTCGATAATTCTCTCTTTTTAAAAAATACTTTTCAAATATAAAACTTAGAGAATCATCAAACGATTATCTCCCGTGTGATAACGTATCGACTTATTCAGAATTTTGCAGCGAAAAACATATATTTAAACTTTAGAATTGAAATATGATAAATAGCAAAGTAACTTTAAAACCAAACAACATTGTTAACTTCAACTTCAAACCAAACTTAAATATAAATGTATCAATATGCTACACAAGCTCTCTATTCTCGAAATCCCATGACGCATCATTTGCACACCTATAGCTGTCAATGCACTAGAGAATCTGCTCACTAAGAATGGATCATCACAGGATCAATAAGGCAAAACCATGATCAACACATACAAACAAAGCACGTAGTCAGCAAAGCTGAGTACTACATAATAATAAATAAACATTCATAACATGATACTAATAAATATAAAGTATGGATAAATAACAACATAACAATCTGCAGATAATTTTTTACTGAACTAAACTTTAACAACTTTTTTATTAGTTTAATGGAATAGTCATCGGACCGAGTTGTCTAACTAAAACCAGCCTTCGCCTAAGAAAATGAAATACGGGCACGACTCCATATTCTAAATGACCTACGATATTAATGAACCTTTTAAATAAAATAGGAACGGTGATCAGTCCAATTCCCAGAAAACGCCATGGCACGCTCACCATGTATCCCAACTCCGGATTGTCTAACTTCAGACGTGCATCAATCTAAAGTTTATGATTATCCAAGTTTCACTTTACATGATTTACCAATTATTACTTGTTATGACACACAAGCAACACAGATAATATATAATCAAACATCCACAACTTTATTTATTTTATCTTAGAATTAAATAAGTGATCATACAATACCCAAGATTAATTCCTTCTTTAATCCAATCCTTCTTATTCGTTGAACCTAGCCAACAACCAACTTATCTTTCAAAAACATAGATTATCAATTTACCAAATAAGGCCCACAATCCTCATTGAGTAGTGAAAATAATGATATAAAGGGAACACATGATTCAATCATGATCCAACTAATAAATATACTAATTCCCTCATGTGAATTAATAAATAAAGTTCCCAACCAACATGCTTGCATCAATATCCATACAAACATGATATCAATCTCATAATTAAATCTCATACTTAACATATTCGCACACATGTATAAAACATGTAAAATCCAACATAATAGCAATCATATATGAACTCACAAAGTTCCTATACATGATACTACATAACGTTCCTTTCTAAAATCATGATACTACATCAAACAACACATAGGTATGTACGTACCTTGTGTAGAAAAATTGATAGGCCAGTTTTAACAACTTTAGAAGTCGCCTACAGAGAAATCTCCGCCTAAAACAACCAACAGAATTTATAATCAATATTCCAAATAAATTCCAGCAACTTTAAAATACTTTAAATTCCCTTTAAAAATATTTAAAAGTTGTTTTATTATTAAAACTTCAATTACTTATATTCCTAGCATAGTATTACTATAATAGTCATTAAAATCCATAAAACTCCATTAATAACAATCTTTCTAAAATTTCAGCAACTTATAATTTATTTAAACTCCCTTTAAACATACTTAAACATGCTTAAATCTATAACTTAAATCATGTGCTACTATGATTTTCCAATCTTTAACACCCTATAAATTCATGCTTTGATAATTAAAATTGTAATTTAAACATAATCAAATTTGAATTTTTATTCTTTCAATACATAATTTATTTAATTATAGATTCATCACTAAAACAGTAAATTAAAACTTCTAATCATAATTAATACTAAAATAAAACATAAAATCATAATCTTTAATCAAAACTTGAGGAAGAAGAAAAGAAATCAAACCAACACAAGCAAGAAGTACAAAGGAAGAACGCCGGCCAAGACAGCAGTGGTACAGGCAGCTCAGTGATGGTGGTTGGTGGTGAAAATGGTGGCAGTGGTGGATTTCTTGGTGAAGAAGAAAGTATTTCTTGAAAGAGGAGAAAAGAAAGTAGGAAAAGAAAAACGTGAAGAGGGAAAAACTTAAAGATACCGTCGGTTATTGGGGTGAGGGGAGGTGAGAGAATTTTGTGTGGGTAAAATATTTGGGTTTAAAGATATTTATAGGTAAATTTTCGTTTTGGGCTTAGGAAAAGGCAATTGGATTTGATGTAGGATTGAATCATGAATAGGATTGATGACTCCTAACATCACTAGAAGTTTCTTTTCCTATTAGTATTTGGGTTCCTCAAGCCCATTTAAACTCCTTTTTCAAATCGAAATAGTGTTTCACATATTTTTTAAAGCATGCCTTAACAAAATATTTTAACTTTCTTAAATACTTAAAATAATTACTCTGACTTTCAAAATAGTCAACCTTTTAAATAAATAAATTATTTTAAACTAAATTATATTTAAATATAAATATATATACACTAAAATATATTTATAAAATCCATAAATTTCAGGAGATTACAGTCTACCTCTCTTAAAAGAAGTTTCATCCCGAAACTTGACACAAAACTCCCATATTTCGAAAAATTTGATCCAAATTTTCATATGAGAAATACTTGCGTTACTTCTTGAACACACTTTTCTATGCGGAGAATCTATTTATTTTGCACCAATATGTGCAAATCGCCAAAATAAGCATAAAAATGCATAAAAGATCTCATAAAAATAGGTAAAAAGGCCGAAATTCTATCACATTCTACCCCCCTTAAAGAAAACGAGTTACGCCCTCATAACTCACCTCAAGGAAGAAGTCTAGATATTTCTTCTTCATTTCATCTTCGGCTTCGTTGCCTCTTTAGACTCGTGGTTAATTAGACCAAAGTACTTTCATGATATGGACATCCTTATTGCGTGTGCTACGCACCTTCCTGTCAAGGATCTTCACAAGCCTTTCCTCATATGTGAGGCTACTATCCATTTGGATCCGCTCAGGCTCCAGAACATGACGATCATCATGGATATATGCTTGAGTTGGGAAATGTGGAACACATCATGCATCTTCTCAAACTTCATTGGCAATGCCAACCTGTAGGCTACTTTCCCAATTCGCTCCAAAATCTCATACGGGACTACATATTTGGGACTTAACTTGCCCTTTTCCCAAATCTCATGACGTCCTTAGTTGGTGATACTTTCAAAAACACTTTATCACCTACTGCAAACTCATCCCCGCATCGTTTTAATTCGGCATAACTCTTTTGCCTATCTTGAGCAGCTTGAATTCTAGCCTGAATCAGTTTGACATTTTTTACGGTTTCCTCAATAAATCATGTCCCCAAGACTATATTTTCACTAAAATCATTCTAGTAGATGGGGCTTCTACACTTTCGTCCATATAGTGCGTCAAAAGGTGTCATCTTAATGCTCGCATGATATATTGTTATAAGTTCGATCAGGTCTAATTAGTCCTCCCAACTACCTTGGAAATCAATAACGCACGCTCTCAACATATCCTCCATGGTCTGGTTAGTCCTCTCAGTCTGACCACCAGTCGCAGGGTGAAAGGTTGTACTCATCTTTGATGTTAGCCAAGATTTATTTGGACCTTTTTCCAAATTTTCGAGAGGAACCTCGAATCACGATTAGACATAATATCCCTTGGAACCCCATGCAATCTCACTACATGCCTAATGTAAGTCTTTGCAAGTTGCTTCTTTTTCAATGTCTCCTTAATAGGTATGAATATGGAGGACTTCGTCAATCGGTCCACAATAACCCAAATTGTATCATTGCCACTCCTCGTTCTAGGCAAAGCAGTCACAAAATCCATAGAAATAGAATCTCACTTCCATCCAGGAACCTCTAAGGATTGAACCTTCCCCATGGGTCTCTTGTGATCTATCTTCACTTTCTGACAGGTTAGCCACATAGACACATATTCGGCTACCTCACGCTTCATGTTTGGCCACCAATAGATACCCTTAAGGTCTTTGTACAACTTGTCACCCCCAGGGTGCATAGAATATGGAGTGTTTTTCCCGTCATCCATAAGATGTCTCTTAAGGTCATTAAATTTTTGTGGTACACACCTTCCCTTAAACCTCAAACTTCCATCATCATGGATCTTAAAGTCGGCTTCCTTACCTTGCTTCATTTTCATTCTTATCTAGGTGCTCATTCCAACTTGACCCTCTTTGATCTCGTCGAAAATTGACAACCCCAAAGATAAAGCGCTCAGTCTTGCCTCACTTTCTCCAGCATTTAAAAATTCTAGGCTCAGCCTTTCCATATCTCGACACAATTCATCAGGGACTATCTAGGCACTCACGCTATGGCTCGACTTTCTACTCAAGGCATCGACAACTATATTTGCTTTCTCCTCATGATACTGGATGTCTAGGTCATAGTCTTTAATCAATTACAACCATCTTCTCTGCCTCATATTAAGGTCTTTTTAGGTGAAAATGTACTTCAAGCTCTTATGGTCGGTAAATAATTTACAGGTTACCCCATAGAGGTAATGTCTCCAAATCTTCAATACAAACACTATGGCGGCTAACTCTAGCTCGTCGGTAGGGTAATTAGCCTCATAAGGTTTCAACTAACGCGACGCATACGCGATCACCTTCCCATTATGTTGTAATACTCATCCCAAACCATTCTTATAAGCATCACTATACACCTCAAATCCCTGATTCTCATCAGGCAGGGTCAAAACAGGTGCGAAGGTTAAACATTCCTTCAAAATCTGAAAGGCTTTTTCACACTTTTCATTCCACTCAAATGTTGACTCTTTCTTCATCAAATTGGTCATGGGTTTCGCTATCTTCGAGAAATCTCTCACAAATCTTCTATAATAGCTAGCTGACAAGCTAAAGTTGTATCACCTTATCAAAAGTAATCCTAAAGTCCTCTAACAAACAATAGTCAGGGAAGTAGGGTCGAATCCACAGAGAAACAATGTTCTTTTCCTAATTGTCAGTCAAATCTAGAGTATAGGAACGAGTTTTTATGAGTAATTATACTAAACTAGACTATAACTATATAAAGAATTATCAATAATAAGAAGTCTAGGGCATAGGTTCACCAATGATCAATATTTCGGGATGAAACACAAAAAATCAACAATTAATAATGCAGTTAAATAGGTTGATTCGCTCTCTCAAGTCTAAATCAACCATAGAACGGTATTAACAGGCTCTCGCAATTTATTAATACCAACTCTACCTATTGAAACTAGCCCTAATATCAAGTTTATACCTCTTGGCGCATAACCTAATATTGCAACACTATAACGATCAAATCTGGCCAAATTCGATTGAATAGACATAAAAACATTCAATAGGAATCAATATACATCAATAAAAATCAATACTTTATAAACATCCCTTCCTAATTGATCATGGATCCCTCTAAACCCTAGAAATAGACTACTCAATCATAATTGGGGAAAACATATTCATAATTAAATAAGCAAACATGAATTAATAATCAAGGATTGAATAGGAATAAGAAGAGAAGAGAAATAATACCAATTGTAGAACCAATCTTGCAAAATCAAAGCTTCTATTGAAAATTCAATGTAAATTGGGGAAAAAACTAAACTAGGGTTCTTGACCAATTGAGAGAAAAAGAGTTCTAATCTCCAATGAATTAATGATGGAAAACACCAAATAGAAAATAAGATAGGAAATAATAATATTCCCCCGAGTCTTTATATCTTTCTATTTCCTAAAACAACTAGAAAAATAGAGTCTAGTTCGTCAAAAGATAAGGCCCTATTCGACTAAACAACACGGAATAACCCGCGTGCGCGGGTTTTCGTCCTGCAAAACAGCGCCAACTTGTAAAGACCATATCTCGCAAACTAGAAGTCGTATCGGGGCGTGTGATACATAGTTGGAAAGCTCTTCAAGTCTAGTTTCAAACCCCACTGGAATCACTAAATTCAGATCTCTGGATAATGAGTTATGATCAAAAGAGTGCACATGACTCAATTTCCATACTTCTTTTAATATGTTTCCGCTATGTTTGGGTTGCAATCTGACTCGAAGATGCCCTTTGGACTTCTCATTTGACTTAGCTCCTTGCTAGATGCTTCTCATGTTTAAGCTTGTCCAATAATACTCCAATTGTGTTCTCAATACCTGAAAACTATCAAAAACACCGAAAACACACACAAGAGTGATATCTTCTCAACTTAAGTAACTATATGCAATTATGGACTAAAAATGCAACTAAATGATCCTAAAATGCAACCTAAATGCATCATGAAATACCTATATTCATATGACTCATCAAACTCCCCCAAGCTAAATTGTTGCTTGTCCTCAAGCAATCAAACAATAGACACAGGAAGAAAATGATAACCTACAGTATGGGACTAAAACAGGGTTAAGTACACAATCCAAAACACGAGAGATATCAATACTACACGAACCAAGCATCGAGTATCTACGAAACAAAGCCACATAGCACGTCATGTGACCAATCAACTCAACAATCTTACCACAAACCCTTTCCCCCAAGCTGGACTTAACAAAACTTGACAGACCTCACTATAGATATGTGCACTAATACCCTCTTGTGTTTAGGGCAGAAATCAATGACACTCAACGGTCTCAACCTATATATATCAAGTCAGAAGAAGCAATACTCTTTAACTTTGACCTTTTGACTCACCTTCAACACGAAAACGCAACACACAAAGATCAAGAGGACTTTCAAGGGTTGTAACGAGGCTAGGGTTAAGGGTATGGATCATATTTTGGGAAATGTGGTGGAAAAGCCAAGAAGGGAAGCAAATATCAATGTAAAAATGGCCGAACAAGGCATTCACAACTTCATATAACACCATCATTACCAAAATATCGCCACAATATCTTCCATGCATAGTAACCCATATATGACCTTTTCACTTTTCTTTCAAAATATGTTCACTTCCTTTGTTTCTTTCATTTCTTTTTCTACATTGCCAAAATCTCTTTGAACTACATTCGAATTCAATGATAAAGCTCATTAATAACACTTTCCTACAACAAAACCACGCATCAACTACATCTACGTAATACAGTATGACCAAAACTAACACTTGCTCCCCCAAGCTAGGCTTGGGACAATAATCAAATGAGGTTAAGGGTTGTAATATGGGTGAAAGTAGCAAACAAAGGTCAGGAAATCTCAGTGGGGCTAGAGACGGGAAATATGTAAACAAGTAGAACTCTGGAGCTAAAATCATGAAATGAACGCTTCAATCATATCAAATAGTGTACACAATCAAGTATCAAGGAGTACCAGGTCAAAATCAAGACCAATACATCCATTGAGGAACTAATCACTCATGAAAGAACATAACTGACAGTAAAGTCAGTTTATTAGGCACATAAGCTCACATGGGTCAATTTTGTCTGCACAGTAAAGTTAAAGCCAGCCAGAGAGATCAAACAGTCTTACCAAGGCCAATCAATCGTATCACAATTATGCTATGAAGAATCATGAAACCACTGTACAACAAAGCTGAAGAGCTGTAGTAGAGATATCCACAAAGTTCTCGAAGGTGTGCCAACAATAGTCCCATAGATGAAAACTAGAATGAAATGAGCTAGCTAAAATGCAACTATGATGCAACTAAGAAAGCAGTACATTTTTTCGGTTACAAGTAAAATCCTATTCCTAATGAACAGGCAAAAGCGTGTAACAACTACAAAGCAATAAAAACTACACTAGAAAGCAATAGAGGATATAATATCCCTCCCCCAAGCTAAATAAAGCACAGTGTCTCACTGTGTAAAAAGTAAGGGAAGGGAAAAAAGAAAGCTAACGCAACGGGTGCTTCGTCCATCGAGGATGGCTCAGGAGTAGTGTCGACGCTAGAAGCGATGAGGCCAGAAGCGTCTAGCGGCCGACGTAGATCACGGACCTCGGCACGAAGGTCCTCCACATGACGCTCAACAGTCTCGAGGCGAGATAATATCGTCGTCTGAAATAATGCAAAAGAACTCATGAAGCGACTAAAGCGGGCTTCCATGGTCTCAGGAAACATAGTACTACTGGACGAGGGGTCCTCGGAAACTGGAGGTGGGGGTGCTGCGAGTGTGGGAGAGACGACAGCTTCTGGGGTTGATAATGCAACACACTGAGGGCGCGGGAATGTCCCCTGAACTATGCCGCCTACCTCTATAGTTTCAGAGATAGCACGGGGATTCCATAACCAAATACTAGAATCCTGAGGATGAGCACTAGGGAGAATATCATAGATGATTCGCTTTTCTGTGTAATGACAAGGCTTAACGAACCATATATACATGTTCTTAGTGTGGTAGACGAGCCATCCATAATGATCCATAGAGGTGAGGTTAAGGAGGTTGGTGGAGGCAGAAGTCACTTTAAAGGCTAAATCGATGCCTCTGTCCAGAGCAAACACGGAAACAAACCCACCCATGGAGATATCACCTTTTTTAACATCCCGCTCCCAACGAAATCCACCCATAAGGAATTTAGCAAAGTTCACTTTCCGTGCACAGTCACGGGAGATAGAGAAAGAAACCACAAAAGTTTCAAATCTTGTAGAGTTACTTGCTCTGATTCCGATTTGGGACGGAAAAGTTGAAGTATAAAGCGGTGAAGCAGGCGGAGAGCAGGACAACCAATAGATGAGGAGTTGCTAGAACCCGATGCCTAATCAGAACGCCCAGTAATCTTCTTCCAAAAGGAGATGGGATCAAAATTATCACAATTTGGGTCATCTTGTAATTGCATGAAGGTAGATGGACCGACATGACCCCCTGTAGGCCAACCAAACAGAATATTTATCTCATCCCAAGACATGATATGCTCGGTACCCTCAAGGGTGAATACTACACCACCTTTCGACGTCCCCACTGCAAGGGAATCCAGAAATTCAACCACGAGCTCAGGACAAATCCGCTCGTTCAATCGGAATACTCGGCCCCAATGATGTGTCTGCTCAACGTACTCAAAAGCCCAATCAAAACCTATCTTAGTCACGACATTCAGAGAGAAATAGAGGGTGGGGGCGATGGTGCGCTTTTGGAGTGTAGCAAGGCGCATTTGGGAAGTGGAGGGTGAGAGTGAGGAAGAAGGTGGAGGGGGTGGAGGGGTTGAAGTGGATGTGGTGGCTTTGGAAGTGGTGGTTTCAGAAGTGGTGGCTTTAGGTGCTTTGGATTTTGAAGTTGTGGAAGTCATTGAAGGTGGTTTGGAGGGGTTTTTTTTATGTATTTTTCGTGAGTGCTAATTGGGATTGTAGATGGGTTTAGGCTTAGACAAGACTCTCGCGGATGATCTCATGACACTTTTGAGCACACAACTAAGAACAATCACCACGAAACAATCACAATAACTTCACAATCAATCTAATCACCACACAACCAATGTGATACCAAGCAATTCAATCTCAACTATATGTCGCCACCAAGGGACCCAAAATACTGTCAATTGCAATTAGAAATTCAACACGATCTAGGCACCAATCAAGATTGATCAACAATAAACAACTTGAATAGCAACCAGGTACCAATAATGAGTAGTAGGCACAAACAATAAGTGTTCAAAATTCGGAATGAAAGTGAACAAATTGAAAACTTACTACCACGTGAAGTACAAGATGGATTGATGTAGGGGACTTGATTGTGGAAATCTAAGTATGTGTCCAAGAGTCCCAATTGAAATTTTAAAGCACATTCAAGAAGAAACCCCAATTCAATGAGAAAGTTTAGGGTTTGAAGAGTATGTGAATGGAAAAGGGGGGAGGTGGCGTTGTGGATGGGCAGTGGCCAAGGGAGACGCTTCGCCGGCGGGTCGGGACTGGTCGGACGCCCGCCGGTCGTCGGTCGAGATGAGGGAGGGTGAGGGCGAGGGTGTGGGGTCGAGAGGGGTCGAGAGGGGTGCGGGGTCGAGAGGGGTTGAGAACGGTTGAAAGGGGTGCGGTCGCTTCGCCGGCAGGTCGGGGCTGGTCGGACGCCCGCTGGTCGTCGGTCGAGATGAGGGAGGGTGAGGTCGAGGGTATGGGGTCGAGAGGGTGTGAGGGGTGGTTTTTTTTTTATTTGTTTTTTGTTTTTGGGTTGTGTTCGGATGGTATTAGGACACTCGAAAACCTGCGGGCGCAGGCTCGACCCCGCGGCCCGGCAGAATATTTGTGAGATGGGAAGAGTGTTGGCCGCGGGCGCGCTCTATACCCCGCGGGCTGGCAGGAGAATTGTGAGAGTGGTTCGTTGCTGGCCGCGGGCGCGGGCTATACCCCGCGAGCTGGCAGAAGAATGGTGAGGGTGGAACCGAATTCCTGCGGGCGCGGGCTAAATCCCGCGGTTGAGCAGTAATTGTCAATGTAAAGCATGTGAAATCCCGCGGGAGCATGTTTGAGCTTGTGCTTTCACCTAGGGTCAAAATTAGCTCACCAAAACCACTAAACAACACTTGTTAGCATGGTTAGTCTAATAAAAAAAAATGAAGATTGAATTCAAGTGAATTCAAAAACTAAAAGAAACTACGAAAGAAACTAACTAAACTAAAAAATAAGAAACGAATTCAAGTGAATTCAAGTGAATTCAAGATGAAAATATTTTTGTTCTTTGCTTTTTTTTTTTTTTTGAAAATAGGTAAAAGAAAAGGAAGAGTTAGAGATTCGGGTTGCCTCCCGAATAGCGCTGGTTTATGCAGGTCCCGCACGACCGTTTACCTCTTTTCAATGACTAGTAAGGGGTAGGTGTTTGGAGGTAGAGTACCTCAACTAGACCCACAGGAGCGCCTTCATAGTACAACTTCAGACGTTGACCATTCACCTTGAACCTTCACCTTTTTCGTTCATAATCTCACAGAACCGAACATGTTCACTCTGGTAACTGTGAAAGGGCCTGACCATCTAGACTTTAACTTTCCAGGAAAGATTTTTAGCCTAGATTATAGAGTAAAACCTTATCTCCAATCGTGAACTCCCGAGGGAGGATCTTTTTGTCATGCCACTTCTTGGTTTTCTCCTTGTATACTCGTGCACTATCATAGCTACAACCGAAACTCATCAAGCTCATTGAGTTGTAGAAGACGTTTCTCCCCTGCAAGCTTTTGATCCATATTAAGCTCCTTGATCGCCCAAAAAGCTTTATATTCTAATTCAACGGGGAGGTGGCACGCTTTCCTATACACAAGCCTATACGGTGAAGTACCAATTGGTGTCTTGAATGCAGTTCTGTAAGCCCAGAGTGTGTCATCTAATTTCGTGCTCCAATCCTTCCTAGACCTTGCAACTACCTTCTCAAGAATGGACTTAATTTCGCGGTTTGAAACCTCTACTTGCCCACTCGTTTGAGGATGGTATGCTAATCCGTACGGTGGTAGACTCCATATTTCTTCAAAAGGGTGTCTAAATGTCGTTCATGAAAATGGGAGCCTCCATCACTAATCACAGCTCGTGGGACCCCAAACCTTGGAAATATGATCTTCTTGAACAAAGCTATGACTACCTTAGAATCATTAGTAGGAGATGCCACGGCTTCAACCCATTAGAGACATAATCCACACAACCAATATGTAGCAATTTCCATTGGAGAGGGAACGGTCCCATAAAATCAATACCCCAAACATCGAAGATTTTAACTTCTAGAATACCTGTTTGGGGCATCTCATGCCTTCTCGAAATATTGCCGGTCCTCTGGCAAGCGTCACATGACATGATGAAAGACTGTGCATCCTTGAACATTGTCGGCCAAAAGAAACCCGACTCATGGAGCTTTCAACAGTCCTGGAAGGGCCATGATGCCCTCCATAGGTGAGTTATGGCAACGATTCAGGACTCGATTGACCTCCCATTCACGGGCACATTTTCGAAAAAGACCATCTGAACATTCACGAAACAAGTGAGGATCATCCCAAAAGTAGAATTTAACATCATGGAGGAACCTTTTCTTCTGTTGGTAGGACATATCAGGAGGTACTACACCGCCTACCAAGTAATATGGGTAGTCGGCAAACCAAGGAATCTGTGCTGTGACTGCATATAAATGATCGTCAGGAAAAGAATCATCTATAGGAGTTGAGTTCATACCATCTTCATGCCTGATCCTTGACAGGTGGTCTGCAACTACGTTCTCTGCGCCCTTCTTATCACGAATTTCTATGTCGAACTCTTGGAGTAAGAGAATCCATCGAATGAGCCTAGGCTTAGCTTCCTTCTTAGAGAGAAGGTACTTCAAAGCAGCATGATCTGTGTAGATAATAACTTTAGAGCCAATCAGATAAGATCTGAACTTCTCTAAAGCATAGCAATAGCCAAAAGCTCCTTTTCTGTAGTAGCATAGTTGACTTGAGCCTCGTCCAATGTCTTGCTAGCGTAGTAGATTGCATGCAAGACCTTATCCTTGCTTGACCAAGTACGGCTCCAACCGCATAATCACTTGCGGCACACATTATCTCGAAAGGGAGTTCCCAATCGGGAGAGCAATAATAGGTGCAGTTATTAAAGCTTGCTTGAACCTGTCAAAAGACTCAAGACACTCATAAGTAAAAACAAATGGAGCATCCTTAAGAAGGAGTTGGGTCAGTGGTTTAGCAATTTTTAAAAATCCTTGATAAAACGGCGATAAAATCCCGCATGACCAAGGAAGCTTCGTACCCCTTTAACATTAGCTGGTGGGGGTAATTGCTCAATCACTTGGACCTTAGCTCGATCAACTTGGATGCCCCTATCAGAAACAATATGGCCTAAGACAACTCCTTCAGTCACCATGAAATGACACTTTTCCCAGTTTAAGACCAAATACACTCTTCACATCTTTTCAGGACTTTAGTGAGATTAACTAAGCATGTATCGAACGTAGAACCATACACACTAAAATCATCCATAAAGACTTCCATGATAGACTCGATGAACTCAGAAAAGATACTCATCATGCAGCGTTGAAAGGTGGCAGGGGCATTACACAAACCAAAGGGCATTCTACGATATGCAAAAGTGCCATAAGGGCATGTGAATGTGGTCTTTTCTTGATCATCAGGATGAATGGGAATTTGGAAGAAACCTGAATACCCATCCAAATAGCAAAATATTTATGACAAGCCAACCTTTCAAGCATTTGGTCAATAAAAGGTAGAGGGAAGTGGTCCTTTTTAGTGGCCATGTTGAGTCTCCTATAGTCTATACACATACGCCATCCAGTCACAGTTCTAGTAGGAATTAACTCATTCTTTTCATTTTTCACAACAGTCATGCCACCTTTTTTGGTACTACTTGGACAGGACTTACCCACTTAGAGTCAGCAATAGGGTAGATAATACCTGCATCGAGTAGTTTCATCACCTCTTTCTTGACCACTTCCTGCATGTTTGGTTCAATCTCCTTTGTGGTTGAATGCACGGCTTATGTCATCCTCGAGGTGTATCCTGTGCATACAAAAATCGGGGCTAATACCCTTAAATCATCAATACTGTACCCTATAGCCTTCTTGTGATTTTTCAGAACAACTAGAAGTTTGGAAAGTTGGCTATCATCGAGTGCAGCACTGACAATACAGGATCTAACTCTTGCTCATCTAAAAAACATACTTCAAGTGAGAGGGGAGGTTTAAGTTCGGGTTTCTTTACCTCAACATTACACACAGATCGATCGAACCTCTTTACCTGTTGGCATCCATCAAGGTCAGATTCTTCACTTGCTAGCATCTTCTCAATAGCATCTACTTCATTGCTCCATATACTGCCATCACCTGTGGAAGAATCAAGACAAAGTACCGCCTCCAAGAAGTCTCCATAGAGAGCTTGGGGCATGTTATCATGGCAAATTACATCAACCACATCAATACTACAACACTTTTCCTCTAGCATAGGACTTTTCAAAGCAGTGCTTAGATTAAAAGTGACCTCATCATCTCCAACAGATAGTGTAAGCTTACCATTTTTCACATCAATCACGGCACCTGCAGTATGAAGGAATGGCCTACCCAAAATGATTGGAATTTGCCTATCTTCCTCCATATCAAGTACAACAAAGTCCACGGGAATAAAAAATTTACCTACTCTAACAGGACATCCTCTAAAATACCTAGGGGGTATTTAACAGAACGGTCAACCATTTGTAGAGTAATATTGGTAACTTTCAAACTTCCCATATTCAATTTTGAGGAAACAGACAATGGCATAACACTCACACTAGCCCCCAAATCACATAAAGCTTTATCAATGAACAAACTACCAATGTGACAAGGTATAGAGAAACTACCAGGTCTTTTAATTTTGGTGGAGATTTATTTTGTAAAAGGCACTACATTCTTCAGTAAAAGCAACGTCTCCACCTCGTTAAAAGCCCTTTTCCTAGTCAAGATATCTTTCATAAATTTGCATAAGCAGGCACTTGAGTAATTAATTCCGTGAAAGGAACTGTTACCTGAAGATTCTTGACGACTTCCAAAAACTTACCAAATTGCTTGTCTAGCTTACTCTTGAGGTGACGATTGGGGAAAGGAAGTTTGATAGGAGGAACCTCAATAGCAGGCTTTTTGGCTTCATTGGTCTCTTCATGTTCAGTGCTTGCTTAGAGTTCTCCTTGTCATTTTTGCTTCAGCTGGGACCTGTTCCTCATCATTTTTCACACTCAAAGTATCATCAATAGGCATGGGTGGTCCATTATAGTGAGAACCACTTCGGAGAGTGATGGCATTTGCCGAATCTGTAGGCTGAACAGGTTGTGCTGGAAGAGCACCTTGTTGGCGAGTAGAGTTCGAAGTAGCCAATTGTGCCAACTGATTCTCCAACATCTTATTGTGAGCAAGAATGGACTCAATTTGTGCTTTGTCAGCTTGTCTATCTTTTTGCATTTGTAGCATCATATTTCTCATCTCAACCATCATTGGATCGGCAGGAGGTCTAGAGAAACCAGGAGGGTGTTGAGAAGGTTGTTGGTAATACCGCTGGTTCAATTGTTGTGTTTGTGGTTGTGGTGTAGGAGGATTTAGGACATTAGTGCTCTTGTAAGACAATTAGGATGATTTCTCAACCCGGATTGTATGTGTTGGAGTATGGGTTGTTCGGCCGATATGTTTGAAAAGCATTAACTTGTTCGAGAGAACTCGACACTCTTGTGCCCAATGTCCAACTATGACCCAATTATCACACAAAATCTCGGATGTAGTACCCAAAGCACAACACTTGCAGGAGAGGAGAGTGTGCATATTGTCAAGCTTATTGATGATTGCATTCATCTGTGCAGCTAATAGGGATATAGAATCTATCTCATGCTTTCCACCCTTGTTAGCTAGTCCTCGAGGATTGCCATATTGAGAGTTGTGAATAGCCATCTCCTCGATTAAATCATGTGCAGCATCAATTTCTAGTTTCATTAATCTCCCATTTGCTGCAGAGTCAAGGATAAGTCTCGAGTTGTTCCCCAAACCATTGTAGAATCCCTGAAGTAGGAACCATTTTTGTAGACCATGATGGGGACATTCTCTCTGAAGATCATTAAATCTTTCCCATGCCTCATGTAAAGACTCATCAGTCCCTTGGGTGAAATTTGTAATCTGACTACGCAACCTAGCAGTCTTCTCTGGAGGGTAGTACTTTCTGTAGAAAGCTAGGGCCAGGGTATTCCAATTAGTGATCCCAATAGTGGCTCGATTAATCCCATTGTACCACATCTTTGCCTTGTCTCGAAGTGAAGATGGGAAGAGAATCTCCCGAATCTGATCTTGTGTCACTCCCTGCTGCTTAATGGTAGAGTAATATTGGCAGAAATCCTGATAATGAAGATTAGGGTCTTCATTAGGTCCACCACCAAATTGTTTTCTTTCGATCATGTTTAATAATGCAGGTTTGATCTCGAAATTTACAGCTTCGATTTCAGGCATTTGATTGCTCTTGGGAAGTTCAGCCAAAGAGGGTGGGGAAAAGACAGTAAGCCTCTAAGCCATCTCTGATTCTGGTGGAGTAATAGAGACAATGCTGCTAGAATCAGAGTCAGAATCCAAGGGATTATCTTCCCTTGAATTATCTCGCAACTGTCTGGAAAAGTTCTTCTGTCTATGAAAGGATCTTTCGATTTCAGGATCAAACGGTAGACAATCTGAACTCAAACTCCTGTGCATAGAAGAACTAAAGAACAAACAATTAAGAGATTTCGTCCCAAAGAACAAGTGTGTTGAGTCATGTAGTATTTTAATGATTGTAAACAAATGATGATTATCTAACTAACATGTGTGTTTGAGATGTGCATATTACATTAACATTAAACAAGTCATCAAAGGTTGAATATATCACATCATGAAGGTTTCCACAAGTGAAGTTCCTAAAAGAGTTCCTATAAGGAACACAAATAGAGCGGTTCCTAGGTACATCCTATGAGGAACATTGAATATGAAGTTCTGGAGCAGTTCCTGAGTGGGAGCAGCAATATAACGTTTCAGAGTTGAAACAAGAAGTTCCTGAGCAGGAACTATGAGTGCGAAGTTTCTTAAAGGAACTAGCACACTGAAGTTCCAAAGGTGGAGCTATCAACATGCGGTTCTTGAGTTGGAGCAGCATGGAGCATGAAGGCAGAAAATATGAGTTTATTTTCTAGGATTCATGTAAGTATATGGAAACATGAAAGGTAATGGAACAAGGTCTAAAGGAACTCGTAAGGTCAAAGGAACTCGTGGAACTTAGAGTCAAAAGTATTTAAGAGTCAATAAATCTGATGCATATTATTATCTTAATCTATAAGAATTTATTAAGAGTTTATTTCTTAATAAATCTCTACGTGGTTAAATATTTATAAATAATATGTGTTAGTTGTTTTAGGATAAGTTTTAGTTTTAAAATAAAAGATAAGTTTTTAATAAAATCGGTTTCTTTAGGAATCTGATTTTAATTAATTTAATTTTATCTTTTTAGTTTTTGGAAATAAAAAGCTAGATTTATAATACGTATAATGAGTATTGTTAAAGAAATTGTCTGTCTGTTCCTCTCTAAAGGAACAGACGTGGTAGTCTATTAATCTAAGTTAAAGGAACTAACTATTAAAAGGAACTAGACTTAGGATGGAGCATTACAACGGTACAGTTATGTCAGTTGAGTAAAATATGCCTAGATTATGGTAACCGTTTTATTTAAGGAAAAATCTGATTTTATGGAAAATCTTTTTAAGGAAAAGATTTTATTTTTAAAAGATAATAAAAATATTATTGGTTTTTAGGAAGAAATTTAAAGATAATATTTTTATTAAAATAATTTAATTTCAGATTTAATAATTAATATGTTTTTAATTAAATCAGATTTTCAAATTAATGCTCAAAGTGGTTGCTAAAATTTAGGAAGCAGTAACTTAATTCTCTCCCAGTTTAACAGTGATCATGGAGATCATGGGATGTGTTAAGGAACGTGTTCCTTAAGGGAAGGAACATCATGGGATAATGGTTTAACCACTAACACATGATTCATCCCACGTTCATTCTAAAAGACTGCTATAAATATACAAGTTCAATTGAGTTTCAATTGTCTGACTATGTCTTCCATAGTGTTAGTCTTCATAGTTTAGACTTATGTCATTCCATAAGTTTGGCTTAAGGAATAGCGTTACAAAAAAATATTTTTTTATTCCTTGTTTGAGTCAGTTCCTTTGAGTTTCAAGTTCCTACGAGTGCCATGTTCCTTTACAGTTATTCAGTTTCTATATACTAGAGTTAAACCAAATTATCAAGCGTCTGTATTTGAGTTTGGGGTTAAAGGGTTTGAGTGAACTCTTGTAATGGGAACTTGGTAAAGGGTTTGAGTGAATTCTTGTATCAGTTCGAGTTAGGAACTTGAGTAAGTTCGAGTTAGGAACTTGAGATTAATCTTGTTGGTATGCGTAGACTTAGGGTGAAGTCTATCTAGGGGTGAAGGGTTTGAGTAAACCTTTTGTAAAGAGTTGTGGGAACTCTTGAAAGACTTAGAGTTAAGTCTAGAGTATAGAGTGGAGATTGTGAGAGAGTTGGAGTTCCGAGTGGAACTTGAGTATGTAATAGGTTGAATCATAGGAGATTTCCTATTATAGTGAAGAGTTTAAATCCTGAGTAGGTCGTGGTTTTTCTTCTTGTATTGAGACAAGAAGTTTCCACGTAAAAATCTCTCTTGCACTTTCAGTTCCTTATTGCTTATGTTTTAAATTCCGCATTATTTGGGCAATAAGTTCCACACTACAATTCACCCCCCTCTTGTAGTGTTCCTAGTGAAATAACAATTGGTATCAGAGCCGGAACTCATTGATAAGCAGGAAACCCTGCTGAGTTAAGTTCCTGCAAGAAGAAAGAACACGTACGAGAAAGGAACTCCACCCGATGTCATTCAAAGGAACAAGTGAAGGCTGACTTTTTATACACAATTAAAAGTCACTCAAGGATTATGAACAACCCCTTTGATGTAAGTATCTCTTCCTTGAGATATTCTTTATACGCATATATTACATTGGAACTTGTTCCTTATAGTATTTCTAGTAAGATTGTTTTATTTGGCTTTGATGTTTTTATAGAAATTTAGGATAACTTTAACATTGTTTTCTAAACAAAATTCAGATTTCCAATTTCTTTAAAATATCAAAGAATCATATACTAGAAATGTTGAAGGAACAAGTTATATGGAACAATGCATATTTGTGTCTTGGAACTTGGTTTCTCATCTTAAGGAAAATCCATTATTTTTGGCATGTTATATCACGCTCATATTATTATTCATTTGCCAAATGATAGTTTTATTATGCATCATGAATATTTGAAATATTTCTTATGTCGGTACATGATGTTCCTTGTTAGTAGTGGTAGATATGTGCGTGCATCATGAATATGGATATTTTATGTTGCTCCTACTAACAAGAAAGGACCCAACATATATTTGGGTACCAAAAACCAAGAACTTGCTTATTTTGCAGGTAATGTGAAAGGAACTGACATCTCTTGATGTAGAGGTTAGTTGTTTCTAGAAAATAGTTCTAGACATGAGTTCCTATGACTACAAAAGCTAGAAAAAGTATGTAAAAGGTGAAATATATTTCTTAGGAAATTGGGTAATAATCTTTACATACTATATATCTTGGTCATTATTATTATCAAATTTGATTTTTGATATCTCTTATAAATACATGATTGAAGAAGGTTATGAAAGAGAAGTTGTTTTATGATCGTTACATATATATGAATTATTTCAATCTAACTTCTCTTCAAGTTTTTGTGCAAGTAAAATTATATCTTGTAGGTTTGTCTACGGATATAATTAATATTGGTAAAGGAACTTATAGATGTAATAAGAGAATGATTATCAGTTCCTCTGAAAGGAACAACTTATTGGCACAACTAAATTGATTCAAACGAACTCTAATATAATCACATGAGTATAGTAATTAAGCATGAATCAACAGATCTATTAACTGATGTTCATTTTCAAATAATAATAGAAGCTTAATTAAGGCTATAATTTAGGAAGGTTTTAACGAAAAAGATTTTGACTAAGTTAAATCATTTTAAAGATTTTTTTGGTTATGGAAAGATTTTAATAAAAAAAAAATTAAATTTTTTATATTTAAAGAAAAACCTTCTTGGATATTATTAAAAAGAACTAACATTAATTTTTTATGCTTAACAATTTCCTAGAATTTAGGAAAGTGAGATACTGGATATAACACGTTCAATTAAACGTATACAAAGTGGCGCATGATGTGCTTGTTCCTCAAGGAAAGGAACAACGTGTAAATCCATGATCCTATGATCTAATCTCATGATTAATCTAAATAACTATTATATAGGATCTTAATTAATGAAGTTCTAAGTGTCTCTGACTAAGTGATTAAGTGAGTTAAGTAATTAAAGTCTCAGTGCCTTTATTCTCTTATAATAGCAAATTGTTCCTATTGCCTACTTATTCTATTTCCACCAAATTAAATGCATAAAATCAGCTTCTCAAATCAAGAAACATTGACTATTGATTTGAAGGAAGCGATGGTAAACTAATATTAGTGGAACTACTAAATGGTATAGAAAAATACCAACATTTGGAACAAGTTTCTAATTCTTTTGAAATTAATCTTAGTTCACTTGAACAAAGCAGAAGTTCCTCTTCATATGAGACTATATTTTTTAAGGAACTTTATTTCATTATATGCTTTAATTATATTATCTCTTTTGACTAACCTACTAATATTAAAATGCACAAAGTATTTCTTTTTGGGTTCGCTTTATGGATTATATTTCTTAGTTTATGACAACCCAAACTGAAGGAACAAAAATATTTAGTGAGGGGAACAACTCGTAAGATATAGCTCGACAACGAGTGTTCCAAGCATATGATGATAGACAAATCAACATTGCTCTCGCTATATGCTTATGATGAAGGAACTATAGCTTCAAAAACCAACGTAAAATGGTAAGACTGTTTAATAATCAAATGTTGGTAAGTTAAGTTCTTGTTTCATTGTATACATATTTATTGTCGAGTTAATGAAGCACTTTATGTTTACAGTTTTTAAAGTTCACTAACTCTGTTGTCTTGCAATTAAATTTGTCTTCAATAAAAGCTAGAAATGTCACACTTGAAGGGAATCAAGTAGGGAACACATACTTTGTGGATCTCAATTTGGTTCCTAACAACATGACATGACTAGTCATTATTGAGGATGATCTACTTATATCTATCAAAATAATAACATTCTAACTTCATCATGGTTGACAAACTTAGACCAAGGAACTTGATTATAGGTATATCTTATACCTGGTTCCTAAAGATAAATGTTTGTATACTGTGTCCATGAAGATAGTATGTGATCTTATCTTCTTTCAAAATTTGGTGTGCATCACAAATTCTTGGAACCTTTTCATATGAATTTGCGTGACATCTTAAGTGTTTAGATTAGAATTTTGAAGGAGATTATTCTTGTCTATAGTTATTTAAGGAACACCGTATTCTTTTCTTTAATCGCAAAGTAAGTATTCCACATAATGTGAAATCATTGCTAAGAAGATTAAAAGTATAAGTGTTCATAAATTATTATATTCAAGATCTAACCATGGAACCAAGTTCCAAACAAGTTTGATGATGTATGCAGGAACAAGGAACAAGTAAGAAAAAGCAATCGATGTCACTTGTTAAATCATCAACAAAGGATGATTATAAGTTGATCAACAAGACATCCTATGACATCTTCAAAGTAGAAAACACTGGTATTATGTTCTTAAGCATTTGATTTAAATGTTTTGGAAATAATAGCAATAAGAATCATCTAAGGAACTTTAAAAATAAAAGCGATGAGGTAGTGTTAAAAGGCACCTCTAATTGTTAAACACAAAGAGCTTATAGCAAAATGATATATAATGTGTTGTGAAGAGTTGACATATTTATTATGAGACTATCTTGTTTGTTCCCAGTAAACAGGTCAAAGATGATTATTATTTGTTATGTTGAACTCACAAGTTTCTGTGCAGCTAGAGTTCTTAATATGAAATATGTCACTCTAGAAAGTAATAATAGTCAGCTATATGAACGTATGGAAAAGAGCTTAAAAATGAAGATCAAGTTCAGGTTCATCAAATAAAATTTTAACTCAATGAATATGTGTAAGCGAGTTCCTACATAATTAGTAGGAACAAACAGTTCCAACAATTGAGTTTCTTGATTCTAACGGGAACATAAGAAGTATTCCTATGGCTCATTCACAAAGACATAGGCAAAGAAACTTTATACAAGGAGTTTCAACCAAAACCTTGGAGACATCAGAAATCTCATCCAGTGAAACTCATAATAAGTGACATATCCAAAGGTATGCAAACTAGATCTCAGTTAAGGAATTTTTGTGCATTTCATGCGCTCCTATCAATGATGGAACCATGAAATCATGAAAAATCCCTAACTGACTCTGATTGGATCACTGCCATGCAAGCTAAATTAAATGAGTTCAAAAGAAACAAGAGTTTTTGCTAACCTTATACGCAAATGAGTACACGAGCATGATAAGGGAACTCAACTACTCTCTTGGAGCATAATGATATTATGACAAAAACATGTCAAGGAACTTTTGAAGAACGATGAGTATGAGTCAAGTTGGAATGGAAGTATCCATCAGATGTGAAGACATCAAAATGATGGAACTAACAGTTCGGGAATTCAAAAGTAAGTCATCAAAATCAGTCCAGTACTTGAGGTAATTTTATATTCATGGTGAAATATGACTTAAGTTATGATGTTCCTATTCACATTAATATATTACATTGTTAAAATTTATTAATCTAAATGCATAAATTTTAAAAGTCTTGCTTTAAATTATGTGAATATATGTTCTTTATAATTTCACCTATTCATGGACTGTTTAGAGGAACAAGACTTAATGAAGTATGACTTGAGCATAAACATGTTCTTTTCCAAAAGTTTTGTCGAATTGGGTTCTTACATGTACTAAAATTGAAGTGATTATATACACACTAGAGTAAATATGTTACACTTAATTTTTGTGTCGTAAAGGCATATTCCCTTGCCTAAGAGTGTTAGAGGTCTCATAATAGAATTGTGGATGCTGGCAAACATGAAAGTCCTAAGTTGCCAAAGATACAATGAAAGAAACCTTGTTGGAACAAGATGGTAAATTCCCTTAATATATTTCATTTCATTTAACTTTTAGAGGGAAAAAACCTATTCTTAGCCAACTATCAACAGTTCACACCACATTTCTTCAAACACCCTTTGATTAATTAATTTATTTCCATTCATATCATGTCACTTCAAATATCCTAATTCCCGTGTGCTCTAAATTAAAATTCATGACTTTTTATGGTTCAATGATACATAAAGAGTGATAAATGGTAAATACATTTTGAGGGGAAGTTAAGGAAGAAGTGAGAAGCAAGTATTATATGTTTTAACAATTGATGCTCAGAAAGATATATCATTAGATGGAGCTACTCATATAAGTTCCTAATGATGAAGGAATGGTAAAGAACTCAGGGGGAATAAGGAAGGAATCGATATATATGTTTACTTCTTTGTGGTAGGTAAATGTGACATTCTAGGAAAAGTACAACATCTTATAATGACACCCTTGTTAAAAAAAATTAAAATAAAAATAAAAATAAAAAAAAGAAAAAAAAAAGTAAACAAGGGTGATCCAATCTTTATTATTTTCTAGAATTCAATATGTCATATATATGGTTGTGAAAATGCTTACTCATGGATTTGATGATTTGAGAAGAGGAACATAAGCGAATGATTGAAAGAACTTGACTATAAAGATGAATTCGTTCAAGTTTCTTCACTCAATGAGTTCCTCATGGCTGATTAGTTAAGTAAAGTGAACTTGATAGATATATATCAAGGTGAATGTGTGTGGGTTTGACAGAGATTTCAAAAAGTGTGAGGTAAGTGATTAACTATAATTATTGTTGAGAACCTCTTATTATAAGTCTAAACCATAGAGCACACAATATATCTCAAGTTCCTTTACTCAAAATTTTCCACAAACTTCTTTCATATTTCTTTGAGCCGGATATTACAATGTCCTATCTCTTTATCCATTCTTGACTTTCAAAATTGATTTTTGCTTGACTTTTATTTTCTTACCTGTCAAGTTCCTTCGATGGTTTTTGAAGTTGGGTCTTTGGATTGTGAGTTGGAAATTTGTGTAGCACATGCATCCTAAGTTTGAAAACTGAGATTTTGAGGCTTTTGGGACTTACAAGTGCTTAACCATGATGGTGGTAAGTGTAGCATATAAAATAATGTGTATATGATTTACCTAAAATAAATGTGTGTAAATGATCCTTTTCGATAATGACAAAAGGGGGAAGAATATGTATGATGCTTAAGGTCAAATATAGTTAAGTCTATATCCTTCTATGATGAATGTTCTTTATATGATGTGTTTATTTATGTTGATATCTCCTTCATATACATGCATGACTTGTTCATTATGGGGAATTAAAGTACATCGTTTATTGCTTAATTTGTGATAAGCATCATTTGTTTGTCATCATCAAAAAGGGGGAAATTGTTGAGTCATGTAGTATTTTGATGATTGTAAACAAATGATGATTATCTAACTAACATGTGTGTTTGAGATGTGCATATTACATTAACATGAAACAAGTCATCAAAGGTTGAATATATCACATCATGAAGGTTTCCAACAAGTGAAGTTCCTAAAAGAGTTCCTATAAGGAACACAAATAGAGCGGTTCCTAGGTACATCCTATGAGGAACATTGAATATGAAGTTCTGGAGCAGTTCCTGAGTGGGAGCAGCAATATAACGTTTCAGAGTTGAAACAAGAAGTTCCTGAGCAGGAACTATGAGTGCGAAGTTTCTTAAAGGAACTAGCACACTGAAGTTCCAAAGGTGGAGCTATCAACATGCGGTTCTTGAGTTGGAGCAGCATGGAGCATGAAGGCAGAAAATATGAGTTTATTTTCTAGGATTCATGTAAGTATATGGAAACATGAAAGGTAATGGAACAAGGTCTAAAGGAACTCGTAAGGTCAAAGGAACTCGTGGAACTTAGAGTCAAAAGTATTTAAGAGTCAATAAATCTGATGCATATTATTATCTTAATCTATAAGAATTTATTAAGAGTTTATTTCTTAATAAATCTCTACGTGGTTAAATATTTATAAATAATATGTGTTAGTTGTTTTAGGATAAGTTTTAGTTTTAAAATAAAAGATAAGTTTTAGTTTTAAAATAAAAGATAAGTTTTTAATAAAATCGGTTTCTTTAGGAATCTGATTTTAATTAATTTAATTTTATCTTTTTAGTTTTTGGAAATAAAAAGGCAGATTTATAATACGTATAATAAGTATTGTTAAAGAAATTGTTCTCTAAAGGAACAGACGTGGTAGTCTATTAATCTAAGTTAAAGGAACTAACTATTAAAAGGAACTAGACTTAGGATGGAGCATTACAACGGTACAGTTATGTCAGTTGAGTAAAATATGCCTAGATTATAGGTAACCGTTTTATTTAAGGAAAAATCTGATTTTATGGAAAATCTTTTTAAGAAAAGATTTTATTTTTAAAAGATAATAAAAATATTATTGGTTTTTAGGAAGAAATTTAAAGATAATATTTTTATTAAAATAATTTAATTTCAGATTTAATAATTAATATGTTTTTAATTAAATCAGATTTTCAAATTAATGCTCAAAGTGGTTGCTAAAATTTAGGAAGCAGTAACTTAATTCTCTCCCACGTTTAACAGTGATCATGGAGATCATGGGATGTGTTAAGGAACGTGTTCCTTAAGGAAGGAACATCATGGGATAATGGTTTAACCACTAACACATGATTCATCCCACGTTCATTCTAAAAGACTGCTATAAATATACAAGTTCAATTGAGTTTCAAATTGTCTGACTATGTCTTTCCATAGTGTTAGACTTATGTCATTCCATAAGTTTGGCTTAAGGAATAGCGTTACAAAAAATATATTTTCTATTCCTTGTTTGAGTCAGTTCCTTTGAGTTTCAAGTTCCTACGAGTGCCATGTTCCTTTACAGTTATTCAGTTTCTATATACTAGAGTTAAACCAAATTATCAAGCGTCTGTATTTGAGTTTGGGGTTAAAGGTTTGAGTGAACTCTTGTAATGGGAACTTGGTAAAGGTTTGAGTGAATTCTTGTATCAAGTTCGAGTTAGGAACTTGAGTAAGTTCGATTAGGAACTTGAGTAAGTTCTTGTTGTGTATGCGTAGACTAGGGTGAAGTCTATTAGGGGTGAAGGGTTTGAGTAAACCTTTTGTAAAGAGTTGTGGGAACTCTTGAAAGACTTAGAGTTAAGTCTAGAGTATAGAGTGGAGATTGTGAGAGAGTTGGAGTTCCGAGTGGAACTTGAGTATGTAATAGGTTGAATCATAGGAGATTTCCTATTATAGTGAAGAGTTTAAATCCTGAGTAGGTCGTGGTTTTTCTTCTTGTATTGAGACAAGAAGTTTCCAGTAAAAATCTCTCTTGCACTTTCAGTTCCTTATTGCTTATGTTTAAAATTCCGCATTATTTGGGCAATAAGTTCCACACTACAATTCACCCCCCCCCCCTCTTGTAGTGTTCCTAGTGAAATAACAAAGTGTTCTCTGAGACGAGAGTATATAATCTAGACTCTAAAACAATTAAAGAAAATGGAATAAAATCGTTTCCCCGGCAACGGCGCCAAATTTTGACAGGCTAAAGTCGTATCACCTTATCAAAAGTAATCCTAAAGTCCTCTAACAAACAGTAGTTAGGGAAGTAGGATCGAATCCACAGAGAAACAGTGTTCTTTTCCTAATTATCAGTCAAATCTAGAGTATAGGAACGAGTGTTTGTGAGTAATTATACTAAACAAGACTATAACTATATCAAGAATTATCAATAATAAGAAGTCTAGGGCATAGGGACACCAATGATCAATATTTCGGGGTGAAACACAAAAATCGACAATTAATAATGCAGTTAAATAGGTTAATCTTCTCTCAAGTCTAAAACAACCATAGAACGGTATTAACAGGCTCTCGCGATTTATTAATACCAACTCTACCTATTGAAACTACCCTAATATCAAGTTTATACCTCTCGGTGCATAACCTAATATTGCAACACTATAACGATCAAATCTGGTCAAATTTGATTGAATAGACATAAAAACATTCAATAGGAATCAACATACATCAATAAAAATCAATACTTTATAAACATCCCTTCCTAATTGATCATGGATCCCCCTAAACCCTAGAAATAGACTACTCAATCATAATTGGGGAAAACATATTCATAATTAAATAAGCAAACATGAATTAATAATCAAGGATTGAATAGGAATAAGAAGAGAAGAGAAATAATACCAATTGTAGAACCAATCTTGCAAAATCAAAGCTTCTATTGAAAATTCAATGTAAATTGGGGAAAAAACTAAAACTAGGGTTCTTGACAATTGAGAGAAAAAGAGTTCTAATATCCAATGAATTAATGATGGAAAACACCAAATAGAAAATAAGATAGGAAATAATAATATTCCCCCGAGTCTTTATCTCTTTCTATTTCCTAAAACAACTAGAAAAATAGAGTCTAGTTCGTCAAAAGATACGGCCCTATTCGACTAAACAACACGGAATAACTCGCGTTCGCGGGTTTTCGTCCTGCAAAACAGTGTCAACTTGTAAAGACCATATCTCGCAAACTAGAAGTCGTATCGAGGCATGTGATACACTGTTGGAAAGCTCTTCAAGTATAGTTTCCTACCCCACTAAAATCACTAAATTCCGACCTCTGGATAATGAGTTATGATCAAAATAGTGCACATGACTCAATTTCCATACTTCTTTTAATATGTTTCCGCTATGTTTGGGTTGCAATCTGACTCGAAGATGCCCTTTGGACTTCTCATTTGACTTAGCTCCTTCCTAGATGCTTCTCGTGCTTAAGCTTGTCCAATAATACTCCAATTGTGTTCTCAATACCTGAAAACTATCAAAAACACCGAAAACACACACAAGAGTGATATCTTCTCAACTTAAGTAACTATATGCAATTATGGACTAAAAATGCAACTAAATGATCCTAAATGCAACCTAAATGCATCATGAAATACCTATATTAATATGACTCATCACTAGCTAGACCTAGGAAACTTCTAATATCTGACACATTCTTTGGAGTTGGCCACTTGCTCACAACTTGAATCTTTACAGGATAACAGATAATTATATTGCTGCGGTTTGACTCCTTCCTTAAACACATAGTGACCCAAAAACGCTACCTTCTCCAAACGAAACTCACACTTAGAGAACTTGGCATATAATTGATTCTTTCTAAGCATCTCCAAAATAATTCTCAAGTGCTCTTCATGCTCTACCTCGTTCCTCGAATATATCAATATATCATCAAAGAAAACCATCACAAACTTATCTAGAAACTCATGGAAAATCCTATTCATTAAGTCCATAAATATGGCAAGAGCATTGGTTAACCCAAATGGCATTACAGTGAACTCATAGTGACCATAACGCGTCATAAAAGCAGTCTTAGGTACATCCTTATCAGTTACCCACTAGTAGAATAAATGCTATTTGCTGCAGTCAAAAAGTGACCTATTGCTGCGGTTTTGGGCCGCAACAATTAAGGGCGCAGCAATAGGTAATAATTATATTGTTGCGATTTAAAACCGCAGCAATATATGTCAGATTTTGCTGCGGTTTTCTATGCCAAACCGCAGCAATATAATTATGTGTTATCAGTTTATAAGAGAATATTGCTGCGGTTTTGGCCTAGAAACCGCAGTAATATTCCTTTTTTTTATTATTTACTTAAGTATATTGCTGCGGTTTTGACCTAAAAACCACAGCAATATGTTAGAAGACAAGTAAAAAAAAGATTTTTTCTTTTTTGCTATTAAATTTGAAAAATTAGAAGCAGACTATCCACCAAATTCACATAACAAATGAGCATCTTATCTTTCAAGATAAGACCACATTCATTCACAATGAAACTAACAATAAATTAAAAAAATTGAAACTCCTAACAGATTATAACAGTAAGATGATGAAAATTATAACAATATCTAAAATCAAAGAACTAAATCTAAAAAATTATAACAATACAAGAAGAAAATCAGAAAATCAAATCTAAAAAAAAAACTAAAACCGAAGAATTAAATTTAAGAAAAAAAAGAACTAAAACACACCCAGATCTGCTTTGCTGGGCTTCTCCGTCGCCGGTTTCGTGTGTAATTCAAATCATTTCATTGTTTTTGCCTTAGCATTGTTATCATAAAACTAGCTCATGCATTAGCATTACATATGGACACATTAGCTATTATCTGAACGCACCCTGCATCATGACATCCAGTATATCTTTTGGCTCCACTTTCTTCTTTACTTGTGTGCGTCCAACCAAATTTTAAAACCACGAGCGACGACCGACGACCCAGAGTTGTAGACCACGAGCGACGGTCGGAAATGGCTGGACGACGAGCGACGACCGAGATGGTTGGACGACGAGCGACGACCAAGATCAGTAGGTCGCAAGTGACGAAGAACGAAGAACAATGAAGAGGAGGAGAGAGAAAAATCGGAGATGATTGTCCGTGGTTGACATACAAAATGAGGGAGAGATCTGGTAAAGTAAGAAGGAGGGAGGAAACCGGATGAGTGAGAGAGGGAAGGAAACCGGATGAGTGAGAGAGGGAAGGAAACGGCAGTGAGGGAGGAGGGAAGAGGGAAGGAGTGAGAGAGACATAGAAAACCACGCCTTAAAACCTATTCCTCAAAAAAAACCCTAATAACCCTATTGCTGCGGTTTTTTCTAGAAACCACAGCAATAGGTTTAAATAATATTTTTTAATATTATTTTAATATATTGCTGCGATTTTTGCCAGAAACCGCAGCAATATATTTGGTCAAATAGTCAAAAATTTCGAAAAATTTCTGCTGAAACAATATTGCTGCGGTTTTCGGTTGAAACCGCAGCAATATGGTTATTTTATATTTTTCTTTTTTTTTAACGTGATATATTGCTGCGTATGGGTAAAACCGCAGCAATATCACCGCAGCAAATAGCATTTATTCTACTAGTGACCCTCAACTGATGATACCCCCAACGCAAATCAATTGTTGAGAACACACTCGCTTCATTTAACTGATCGAATAGGTAATCTATTCTAGGCAAAGGATACTTGTTCCTGATGCTTACATTGTTCAATTCTCTATAGTCGATACACAACCTCATACTCCCATCCTTTTTCTTCATAAACAATACAGGAGCTTCTCAAGGTGATTCACTCGGCCTAATATAATCCTTCGCCAGCAACTCCTGCAATAGCATCTTCTACTCACTCATCTCAGGTGATGGCATTGTATAAGGTGCCTTAGATATAGGTGCAGTTTCAGGAACTAAGTCTATGGTGAACTCAGTCGCTCTCACATGTGGCATACTCGAAATCTCACTTGAAAATACATCTATAAACTACTTCACAATTGGGACATCCTTGATATTCACCCCAACTTCCGTACTCACATCCTGCACACTACAAAAAATTAACTCACGCCCCTTCTTCATCAACTTTCTCACTTGCATCGCAAAGATAACCCCAAAGTTCTTAGGCTTCCCAAAACACCTATAGGAGGTCAATAATCCCAAAGGATTTCTCAACACTACCTTCTGAACCTCACAGTCTACATTAGCCTTGTAGAGACTTAGATCAGTTCATTCTAAGAATAACATTTAGGTCTCCCAAATTGAACTCTATTAAATCAGATGGAAATAAACAGTCTCCTATCTTCAGAGGCAAATTTTACACAATTGGTACACCTTATGATCTTCCCAGTAGGTATAGTGATAGGTAAGTCAATTTCTTCATAGTCTACTAACTCCAGACTCTTAAGGAAAGATGACAACACAAAAGAATAAGTCTCCCCCGAATCAAACAATGTTTCAATAAGGACGAAGTTAATAGAAAATGTACCGAAAACTATGTCGACAGATCTTTCAGCTTCGTTGCGACTCATCACGTACAGTTTACATGCAGCCTTATTCTGGTTGAGATTCTCACTAGGAGGCTTACTATAGTTTCCTTGGTTGTTCTGCAACCCTACAGGCTCAGAATCTTGGTTCCTGACTGGTTGAACCCTGATCTGACCTGGTTACCACTCTCATTGCCATTCTGCTCCTTCCTTTGCTTAATAAAGCACTCATACTCCCTATGGCCCTTCTTCTGGCAGTAGCTACAAGTTACTTGGTCTCCCTTAAAGTCTCTACATGGGTGGTTGTTGTTACACTTCTTGCAGTGATACACTCTCTCAGTTCGACCCTTATTGTTGTTGTCCTAGTGATTCCTCCCTTGGAAATTTCCATTCCCATTCCTATTTCTCTTAAAGTTCCACTAGTTTCCCCGGCATTATAATTCTTCCTTTTTTCACCTACCACAAAATTCTTTTTATCCCGTCTCAACCAAAGTCCATAAATGTCGGTGGCTCTCCCATACACAATATCTAGGGATGTCAAGGTCTCACCTTTTAACTCCAGCTGTATCTCATCAGTCAACCCCTACTCAAACCTCTGAGCCTTCAACTCCTCAGTAGCTACAACCTCGGGTGCAAAGCTTGACAGTGCTATAAACTTGTTGTAATACTCAAAGATGGTCATACTAGCTACACATCCTAAGGTTCATGAACTCCTGGGCACTCTGTTTCCTCATAAACGCAGGGTAAAACTTCCCCCTTAAGGCAATAACAAAAGCATCCCAAGTGAATCCTTCCACAGCACTCAGTCTGGCTTCATTTTCTCTCCACCACAAGTCAGCCTCATCCTTAAGGTATAGCACAGTTTGACCCACTCGCATGCCCTCGGGACAGTTCATAGCCCCAAAGATTTTCTCAAACTCTCTGATCCAGTTTTCAAGGAAGGTAGGATCAGCTTGCCCCTTATAGTATGGTGGCTTAACCTTAGCTAAACTCTCACACATGTTCCCAACAATATCGGGACACTCAACTCCCTCTTGAGCCAGTTTTTCCACCAAGAGGCGAATATCAGCAGCTAGGTCGTTGTTGTTGTTAGCTGTAACACCCCCAAATTACTCACTTTTAAATAAATAATTTAATAAATAATATTTGAGTAATTTAGGAGTATTACCGCCACGTGACTAACACGCTTTCGGCAACCAACTACTAACTAACAAAATAATTGCAGCGGAAGACTTTAACCAAAAATAATAATACTTCTTTATTAATAAAAGTAAATATTGTCTCAAAACTCAAAATAAACAAAAACACTCTAATCTAGGTGAAGATCCCTTCCTAGTATGCTCCCATGCACATCCAAATTCACCTGCAAATCTGCTTACCAAAAAGGTAAACAGGCAAAGCCAAATAGGAAAAAGGAAATACGCGTCAGTATAAAACTGAGTACGAAATATACTAGATAAGTAAACATTTGTTAGTTCATAACAATTTTTCTTTCGAAAACTCCATTACCAATAATTCAAGAATAACTCTTTAAGAATAAACTATTTTCAAACACTTAATAATAATTCAAGAATAACATTTTAAGAAAAACTCTTTCCAAACACTTAATAATAATTCAAGAACAACTTTTAAGAAAAACTCTTTTCAAACACTTAATAATAATTCAAGAATAACTTTTAAGAACAAACTCTTTCCAAACACTTGAATAATAATTCAAGAAAACCTTTTAAGAACAAACTCTTTCCAAACACTTGAATAATAATTCAAGAATAACCTTTTAAGAATAAACTCTTTCCAAACAACTTGGATTAAAAATAATCCTGAAAACAATTCCTCTTCTTATCTCCCCTTCTATTTTGCTAAGTGTGCACACCCCCCAAGCTAGTCATCCCATCACGGAGCTATATCAAGGGGTAACTATAATTGCCAACAAGTGGACTTTGAATCTCTTGATATTAATCAAGCGGAAATAATAATAATATGACTTGTAAGTCATGAATAAACCTCCTTTCCTCATAAACAACTTTTTGAACATTCAAAGTTCATAAAAACCAATCAACCTTTCCTTGTAAAAATAATTTAATTTTCCAAAAAGGATAACAAAACTTCTATATAAAAATGATTGATAAAATCATTCCTTCTTTTCACTTTCAAGAGTGAATAATAAAAATTGTAACCATTTTAAACCAAATTTCTAAACCAATCCAACCATAAAATCAATAAACAACTTTATCATATAAACCACATTTTAAAAGATCTAGCTACATAACGTACCTTGATCTTGCACAAAATAATACTAGTATCTTCACTTATTCTTATACTTGAGCTTTCTCATACCAACCAACAAGCAATCTACCACATGAACTTAATCATGAATTTAAACATGAATGATCTATCATGAGCATAATATTTTTGAGTAAGAAATATGAAAATATTTTTCTTAACAAAGAAAATTGAAACTTGAATAAGAAATATAAAACTAGAATAATAGGAAGAGAAAGAAGAACTTTGAAGTAAGAGAGTATGAATTCTTCAAAGTTTTTGTGTGGAAAAGATGGCTTAAGGTATGGGGTATTTATAGGAGTAGAATAGGTAGTACTTAATTTCAAAAATTAAATAGTTTGTAACCTTCACCATAAATTAGGGATTAAACCAAGATTTGTAACTCCATCATAAATTTGGAAGTTATAGGAAAACAAAACTCCCCCCATTCACCATAAATCCCGTAGGAATATATGGCCCTAAAAAAAAATTTTTTTTTTTTTTTTTTTTTTGGTTTTCTGAAATTTTTTGACTAGGATTTAATACCAAAAGCTTAACAAATCCAATTTTGGCGCCATATTCCCGCCAAAACAATTAAAATCATTGAAAATACTAAAATACCCTTTGCTTAAAATATTTATTTTAGAAAATAAATATAAATAAATATTTTATTATTTAAATAAATACTAAAAATATGGGGTATTACAGTCTACCCCCTTAAAAGAAGTTTCGACCTCGAAACTTAAGACAAAAAGTCATAAACACTTTCCAAAAACGGATTAAAATTCAAAATTGTAGTTTCTGACTCAAATGCTCATGTCTAAAATGCATATATGACTCAAAAATATGCTAAAATGCATAACTATAGTAAAGCGCGAAACTCTATCGCATTCTACCCCCCTTAAAAGGAGTTACGACCCCGTAACTCGACAACTAACCTCGAAAACAACGCCGGATATTTCTTGCGCATATCCGCTTAACTTCCCATGTTGCTTCCTCAATATGATGGTTTACCATAATACTTTGACTAATCTTACATCCAAGCTGAGTACTTCTAACTTTACTATCAAGGATTCTTACAGGTCTTTCCTCGTAAGTCAAACTATCATCTAATTCAATGGCCTCAGGTTGCAGCACATGAGACACATCCGAAATATACTTCCTTAACTAGATATATGGAAAACATCATGACTCGACTTAAAACATTTGGCAAATCAACTTATATGCCACTTTTTCGAACTTCTTTAACACCTCATATGGCCCGATATACTTTGGACTTAACTTTCGCTTCTTCCCAAATCGCATCACCCCTTTCATTGGAGATATTTTCAACAATACCTTCTCCCCAACCTGAAACTCTTCATCCCTTCGCTTCAAATCAGCATAACTCTTAAAACCTTGATCTTTTCTTGAATCACTTTCACCTCTTTCGCCATCTCTTGAGGAATTCGGTCCAAGCACCACAGTTTCACTAATATCATTCCAGCAGACTGGACGTCTACACTTCCGACCAATAAAGCCTCAAACAGAGCCATACCAATATACTTGCATGATGACTGTTGTTATAGGAAAATTCTATCAAATCCAAGAAATCCTCCCACGAACCCTGATACTCCATAACACAAGATCGCAACATATTTTCTAAAGTCTGAATTGTTCGTTCGTTTGCCATCTGTAGCCGATGAAAAGCTTTACTCAATAATAAATTAGTTACCCAAAGCCTTCTACAAACTCTACCAAAATTGATAAGAACCGTGAATCACGATAAAACAATGTCCTTAGGCACACCATGATATTTCACCACCCATTCACATATGCTTTAGCCAATTGATCCATCGACCAAGTATTCTTCATAGGAATGAAAGTTGCGATTTAGTTAAACGATCTACCACTACCAAATTGTATCATTTTCAGCCTTAATTCTTGGTAATGCAGACACAAAATCCATTGATATAGAATCCCATTTCCACTCGGAATATCCAGGGCTGAACCTTCCTTGCGAGCTCTTGTGCTCAAACTTGACCTTTTGCATGTGAGACACTTAGCCACGAACTCTGCTACCTCTCGCTTCATGTTTGGCCACCAAACATTTGCTTCATGTCCTTATACAACTTATCACCACCTGGGTGTACTGAATAAGGTGAGCTATGAGCTTCTTCCATTAATTTCCGCTTCAACTCTCTCTATTATTGGTATACACCACCTTCCTTTGAACCGAATACTTCCATCATCGGCTATCTGGAAATCCGAACCTGACCATCCTGGATCTTCTCTCGAATCTTTTCTAACTTTTCATCCTTTGATTGACCTCCCTAATCTCATCATAGATTGAGGGTTGAATCGACAAAGAACCCAATAATTCTTCAACACCTCCTTCTTCTAGTACCTCCAATGACATTTTCTAGAAACTCGACACATAACTGACTTGGCAACACATTGCATTAACTGAATGACTCGACTTTCGACTAATGCTCAGCAACAACATTAGCTTTCCCTTCATGATACTGGATCTCAGATCATAACTTTGATCAACTCCAACCACCTCCTCTGCCTCATGTTCAACTCCTTCTGAGTGAGAATATACTTTAAGCTCTTATGATCCGTGTACAACTTACACGTTGCCCCATACAAGTAGTTCGCTATAACTTCAAAGCAAACACTATTACAACTAATTCAAGATCATAGGTTGGATAATTCACCTATATGTTTTAACTGCCTAAAGCATAAGCAATGACCTTCCGGTTCTGCATCAATACACACCCTAACAAAATTTCGAAGCATCACTATAAACATCATACTGCTGACTTTCATCAGGTAGAGCCAAAACAGGTGTTGTAGTCAACCTTTCCTTAACACCAAAAAAAAACTTCCTCACACTCTGGATTCCTAACAAACTTACATTCTTCCTCATCAGGCTAGTCATTGGTCTCGAGATATTCGAGAAATCCTTTACAAATCTTCGATAGTAACCAGCTAACCCAAGGAAACTCCTTATATCACACACTTCTTGGTATTGGCCATCGCGCACCGCTTGAATCTTAGCAGGATCCACTGAAACTCCATCCTTTAAGATAACATGTCCTAAAAATGCAACCTTATCCAACCAAAAACTCACACTTAGAGACTTGGCGTACAACTTATGCTCTCTTAGGGTGGACAAAACTTCCCTCAAATGCAGTCATGACTGCTCCTAACCTTCGAATATATCAAAATATCATCTATAAACACAACCACATATTTATCCAAGTATGGCCTGAAAATCCTATGCATCAAATCCATGAACATTGCAGGTGCGTTATTCAGACCAAATGGCATCACTGTGAACTCATAGTGACCATGACGCGTCCTAAATGCAGTCTTAGAAATATCACCCTCAGCAATCCTCAATTGGTGATAACCGAACCTCAAATCTATCTTCGAGAAAATCCCTACTCCTTTCAACTGATCAAATAAATCATTTATTCTCGGAAGGATACTTATTCTTGATCGTCACATTGTTCAACTCCCGATAATCAATGCACAACCTCAAACTACCATCCTTCTTTTTCACAAACAATACAGGTGCATCCCAAGGAGACGAACTAGGTCTTATATACCCTTTTTCCAATAGCTCCTCCAACTGAACTTTTAACTCTTTCATCTCAGCTGGAGCCATTCTATAGGAGCCTTTGAAATAGGTCCGGTTCCTGGCATCAAGTCTATGATGAACTCAAGATCCCTAACCGGTGGCACACGGTATCTCTTCAGGAAACACATCAGGAAACTCAATACGACGGGATCTCCCTATTCTCATCTTCCTTTTCAATCCTCTGAACTCCACATAAGAATAAGGACACCCCTTCTCACATAAGATTGAATTCTCATCGCAGACACTATCTTCATTCCCTTCTCCTTCCCAAGCTTCCTATAAGTCACCCTTTCTTTCTTGGACCGACTAAGGACACCTTCTGGCCTCACAATCAATCTGAGCCTTGAATCTTCCCAACCAATCCATCCCCAAAACACATCGAGGTCTGACAATCAAACTCAACTAAGTCGGAGGAAAGTTCACCCAACTATCACTAAAGGTACTTGACTATGCAACCTAGTACAATTAAACATTTCCCCTGATGGCAATGAACATCTAATGAAATAGACACTGGACTGCTTAACTGGAGCTTTTCTACTAAAGTGCTAGAAATAAAATGAATGAGATGCTCCTGAATCAAATAAACTTTGACAGACAAGGAATTAATGAAAAAGGTTCCAACTACTACCTCAGAAACATTCTGAGCCTCACGGCGGTTCATGACAAAAACTCTATCTTTAGACTAATTCCTCATCTCTGGTTTAATCACCAGCATTGAAAGAAGCTAACTTTGTTGATCATTCTAAGGGCCTTACTACTCGGGTCAGGTTGAATGCAGGTTCTCCACCAGCTTTTCTAAAGCACTCATACTCACGGTGCCCTAATTTCTGACAATAATGGCATGTCACCAAGTTGCCTTGACAATCCTTTCAGGTATTTCTTATCACACCTTTTGCAGAAAAAAAAGTTTCTCAGCTTTCTTCCCATTACCTTGGTTCCCATTAGGCTTCCGACTAGATACCTATTGTATTTCTCAGTTTGGTTAAATCCACCATTAGGCTTAGGCTTCTTATTCCACTTTGTTGGTTCCCATTGTTGTTATCATCCTCTTTTCTCCAAGAAGGTCCCTTCAAGCTCTCTTCTTTAATCCCATAAAGTGAGCAGCTCTACCATAAATTTCATCAAGAGTTCAAAGTTACTCCTCCCAACTTACTTTGGAGGTTAAGGTCAACCCTTTTGGGCCTTCAAAGTCTCAGATGGTACTATCTCAGGCGCGAACCTCATTAACTCCAAAAATTTGCTATAATACTCATTAAAAACATAGTCCCCATACTCAGATTGGTGAACTCCATAGCCTTTTGCTTCCTTAAGTACGAGGATAAAACTTAGTCCTCAAGGCATCTTTAAACTCGTTCCAAAGTTCGGATCCTCTAAAGATCATCTTTCCTTTGTTTCCACCATAGGTCTGCCCATCTCTCAAATAATAAACAACATTATTAACCTAAGGTTTTCAGGGACACATATAGCATCAAAAAGCTTATCAAATTCTCAGATCAGTTTTCTAAACTAGATGGGTCCTCTTTCCCATGGTAAGTCGAGGTTTGACATGTTACCCTCTTAAAGACCTCCAAAACTTTTCACTCTACTTGATTTCTTGATTATCTATCACTGATGAGTTTTCATTATCTTTGCTAGCCTTCTAACCATAGAACTTATACTCCTTCTCCTTCTTTCTGCCATTCTCTAGATATAAGGGTGTTTGAGGATAAATCTCAACTAACATTCATAGAATAGTTGTGTAACTACCAAAAAATTAATAAATAACCATGCCGGTATAACTAGTTCAAAACATAGCAATCACATATTTCATATATCACGGCCAAATATGAAGCCTTATTTATAACAACTACTAGAATATTTGAGCATATCAAAATATTCTTAAGACAACTAAACGTTTCATGACCAAAACAAAACTATATATGTCTACGATCTGAAAACTTTAAACTCTGGTACGTAGTCTGTCTAAATAACATTCTCCAACTCATCAATGGCCATATAATCAGACTGGCCTGAGTATTTTCGAAAGGTAAAAAAAATACACATAGTACTACTATTTGCTGCCAATGCAGCATGACTTCTTGCTTATCCCATACATAGGGAATAACATAAACTTTTTCCTTAACTTCCAACAACGATCATATAAAAGCAAAAAGAATTGAAATATTACAAGTACATCATCATAAAAGTAATACTAATATATGATAACTAAAAAAAATAGTTTAAGATTTGTACTAGATGCACCACTATGGCTTAAAATATTTATTTCAAAAATTTTAAAGTGTACTTGATTTCAAGATATAGAATAGCCAAGGTGATTATAGCTCCCAGGTAAGGAAGTTACCCACAGCGTCGGGGAGAGCCTTCCTAATCCTAGACAGAGCTTGTCACCCCAACATATCTACACCCTTCATCTTTCAAAATAAAAATAATAATATAAATATATATATTTTGGGGTACTAGCAAGATGCATCTATACAAATCGTCAAAAAGAAAACAATTAAACTTAACAAAACATTTAGAATGCAAATGCGAAACTCTTATCTACCCATCTTATGTCTACCCATCAATTTTAATATTCAACTTTTATCTTTTCAAAACCTGAAAAACTGATACCACTTTGTAACACCCCCAAATTACTCACTTTTAAATAAATAATTTAATAAATAATATTTGAGTAATTTAGGAGTATTACCGCCACGTGACTAACACGCTTTCGGCAACCAACTACTAACTAACAAAATAACTTGCAGCGGAAGACTTTAACCAAAAATAATAATACTTCTTTATTATAAAAGTAAATATTGTCTCAAACTCAATAAAACAAAAACACCTAATCTAGGTGAAGATCCCTTCCTAGTATGCTCCCATGCACATCCAAAATTCACCTGCAAATCTGCTTACCAAAAAGGTAAACAGGGCAAAGCCAAATAGGAAAAAGGAAATACGCGTCAGTATAAAACTGAGTACGAAATGTTACTAGATAAGTAACACATGTTAGTTCATAACAATTTTTCGTTTCGAAAATTCATACAATAATTCAAGAATAATCTTTAAGAATAAAACTATTTTCAAACACTTAAATAATTCAAGAATAACTTTAAGAAAAACTCTTTCCAAACACTTAATAATAATTCAAGAACAACTTTTAAGAACAAACTCTTTCCAAACACTTGAATAATAATTCAAGAATAACCTTTTAAGAAAAACTCTTTCAAACACTTGAATAATAATTCAAGAAAACTTTTAAGAACAAACTCTTTCCAAACACTTGGATAATAATTCAAGAATAACCTTTTAAGAGAAAACTCTTTCCAAACAACTTGGATTAAAAATAATCCTGAAAACAATTCCTCTTCTTATCTCCCCTTCTATTTTGCTAAGTGTGCACACCCCCCAAGCTAGTCATCCCATCACGGAGCTATATCAAGGGGTAACTATAATTGCCAACAAGTGGACTTTGAATCTCTTGATATTAATCAAGCGGAAATAATAATAATATGACTTGTAAGTCATGATAAATCTCCTTTCCTCATAAACAACTTTTTGAACATTCAAAGTTCATAAAAACCAATCAACCTTTCCTTGTAAAAATAATTTAATTTTCCAAAAAGGATAACAAAACTTCTATATAAAAATGATTGATAAAATCATTCATTCTTTTCACTTCTAAGAGTGAATAATAAAAATTGTAACCATTTTAAACAAATTTCTAAACCAATCCAACCATAAAATCAATAAACAACTTTATCATATAAACCACATTTTAAAAGATCTAGCTACATAACGTACCTTGATCTTGCACAAACTAATACTAGTATCTTCACTTATTCTTATACTTGAGTTTCTCATAGCCAACCAACAAGCAATCTACCACATGAACTTAATCATGAATTTAAACATGAATGATCTATCATGAGCATAATATTTTTGAGTAAGAAATATGAAAATATTTTTCTTAACAAAAAAATTGAAACTTGAATAAGAAATATAAAACTAGAATACATAGGAAGAGAAAGAAGAACTTTGAAGTAAGAGAATATGAATTCTTCAAAGTTTTGTGTGGAAAAGATGGCTTAAGGTATGGGGTATTTATAGGAGTAGAATAGGTAGTACTTAATTTCAAAAATTAAATAGTTTGTAACCTTCACCATAAATTAAGGGATTAAACCAAGATTTGTAACATCCATCATAAATTTGGAAGTTATAGGAAAACAAAACTCCCTCCATTCATCACCATAAATCCCGTAGGAATATATGGCCCCTAAAAAAAAAATTTTTTTTTTTTTTTTTTTTTTGGTTTTCTGAAATTTTTTGACTAGGATTTAATACCAAAAGCTTAACAAATCCAATTTTGGCGCCATATTCCCGCCAAAATAATTAAAAATCATTGAAAATACTAAAATACCCTTTGCTTAAAATATTTATTTTAGAAAATAAATATAAAATAAATATTTTATTATTTAAATAAATACTAAAAATATGGGGTATTACATTAGCCATCCTACTGCGCGACCTGAAATTAATGTAATTAGATCTACTTTAGGTTTCAATATAACTTATATGCCAATCTAAGAAGGCAACATTTGATTTGATCAAACAAGATCGCATCAACAAATAATTTCTCAAACAGTGTCAAGTACAACACAAATGTTCTTTAGCAACCACATAATTATCCATGAGAAAATATTCACATCAAAACACACACATTGAAAACAACAAATAGGAATGTAATCACACAATAAAAATTAAATAATAAAAGGTTCCCAACACGTGCCCAGAATAAATTCTTGCTCACTCGAATAAATAAATATTTAACTTTATTCCTCCAAAAGGGTATCATTAAATAATTGATGTAACTATAACATTATATTTTCCTAAGAAAACAAAAACAAAAGTACGATAAAATAAATCTGATCACTATTGGCCAACTATCCAACATTATTATTATTATTATTATTATTATTATTATTATTATTATTATTATTATTATTATTATTATTACTATTATTATTATTATTGTTATTATTATTATTGTCATTATTATTATTATTATTATTATTATTATTATTATTATTATTATTATTATTATTATTATTATTATTATTATTATTATTATTATTATTATTATCAAGGGCGGATCCATATTTTTTAAATCGGGGGTACTGTAAATAAACTTGGTCACAATATTGGCAAAAGCTAACGAGTGTTTTGGGACGCCGTGTAACAAACTTATATTTATAAAGTATTCTCACAAAATGTTTTTTGTATTAAAATAAGTTTCTTATTAGCATCCCGAACACCCTTTTGCAAGATCGTATTTAAAAATATTCTATGTTCAAAATATCACAACCTCAAACATTGTTTAAAAATTAAGGTCATAAATGCCAAAATATGAAAATAAATAAATATTTCAAATACAATTATACTTTCTTTCAAAAATATGCGAATTTTTCCCCCAGCTAATTCTAATAACAAAATTATTTCTCTCTTTATACCATTTTCAAAATTAATTCCCTAGCTAGGTCCACATAGGACTGAAAGTGAATTTTTTTTTTGTCTTTTAGTATTAAACAAATCCGCTAACAAAAATAGCGGTTAGTTAAGATATACCGCTACTTCAATTAATGATATTGCTTTAATGGATCTCTAATCAAAGTAGCAGCTCACCAAAATTGATACCACTAGTGGTTTACTTGTAATTCATTCGCTTATCACACATTATCTCTCCACTGGCATTTTTGTTCTCTCTCCTCTTTTCAATTTTCATTACCCTCCTCCATATAATATACCTTCATCATCCAAAAATTGGATAGTACCCATTAAAATCCTATACCTCTACAGTAAGTTTTGTTGTTTGTTGATGTGTTTCCTCACATATATAAGTACAAATAAATACTACACTCCTATTATCTGGTTTCATTTCTTCAAGGATTCATACCTTTACTCTCTCTTCATTTCTTAATTGCTTTGTTATTTTTGTTTCCAATTTCCTTCTTCTTCAACTTTTATCAGCTAAAATTTACACATTTTTTTCCACTTTAGAGGTATTGCTGTACCCCCAAAGTCCCCTCTAAATCCGCCAGTGATTATTATTATTATTATTATTATTATTATTATTATTATTATTATTATTATTATTAGTAGTAGTAGTAGTAGTAGTAGTAGTAGTAGTAGTAGTAGTAGTAGTAGTAGTAGTAGTAGTAGTAGTAGTAGTAGTAGTAGTAGTATTAGTATTATTATTATTATTATTATTATTATTATTATTATTATTATTATTATTATTATTATTATTATTATTATTATCATTATTATTATTATCATTATTATTATTATTATTATTATTATTATTATTATTATTATTATTATTATTATTATTATTATTATATATTTTCCTTTAATATAAATACATAAATAGTGATCTAATGTGAGACATTATCATTCTTGTCCTTAGATTCTTTGTACTGTTCTGGCGTGAAGATCTCATCTTCAAACTCATTTATGTCCTCATTGTTATAATAGACATATCTTTTAGGTCTGGTGTAGTTATTCTCATAACCTTCATCATCACTTATTATAATAGAATTATGATAGCTTCCCACACTATTGACTTGCATGACTGACATGGTTAGGGATCTACAACACGTAAACATATTCCAATAAATGTATTTAGTACTCTCCCTGAACGTAATTTCCAACAATAAACAATAACTAGCTACCACCCACAACACAGGCACAAGAATATAAACAGTTAGCAGGGAAGAAAATATAAACAGTTATCAGGGAAGAAAAAAAATATAATCATGTTGAACTAACTATTTAATGCAGACATATAATATTTCTATCCTATATGACCTTCCTATACTACCCATTCTCACAATACAACAAATAAAATAAACCAGAAGTATTAAAATAATGAATAATAATAATTATAATTTTTGACAAAATAATAAAAGTAAATGTCGAACTAAAAAAATCAAATTCAGAGAAATAAATTTTGAACAATAAAAAAAATTGAACTTAGGAAAAATACTTTCGGGCAAATAAAATAAAAACAAAAAATTTCGAACCTTATTTTGTTTTTTGAATGATATTTTTCCAATGCTAATTTAAAATAATAACGTGTTTTAAAAATTAATTTAAACACAACGAATAAGTAGGAGCTCAATTTTAAGAAAGTCGTTTAAATGACTTCGCCTAAAATTTTAAAAATACCCAAAAACTCTGATACCACTTAGTAACATCCCGATAATTCTCTCTTTTCCAAAAAATACTTTTCACATATAAAACTTAGAGAATTATCAAACCATTATCTCCCGTGTGATAACGTATCGGTTTATTCAGAATTTTGCAACGGAAAACATATATTTAAACTTTAGAATAGAAATATAACAGATAACAAAGTAACTTTAAAACCAAACAACATTGTCAACTTCAACTTCAAACCAAACATAAATTTAAATGTATCTACTAAAACAATAAATATATCAATATGCTACACAAGCTCTCCATTTTCGAAACCCCCATGATGCATCATCTGCACACCTATAGATGTGAATGCACTAGAGCATTTGTTCACCAAGAATGACTCATCACAGGATCAATAAGGCAAAATCATGATCAACACATACAAACAAAGCACGTAGTCAGCAAAGCTGGGTACTACATAATAATAAATAAACATTCCCAACATGATACTAATAAAATATAAGCGTGGATAAATAACATCATAACAATCTGCAGATTACTTTTACTGAACTAAACTTTAACAATATATTTATTACTTTAATAGAATAGTTATTGAACCGAGTTGTCTAACTAAAACCAGCCATCACCCAAGAAGACGAAATACGGGCACGACTCCGTATTCTAAATGACCTATGATATCGATGAACCTTTTAAATAAAATAGGAACGGTGATCAATCCAATTCCAAAAAAAGCCATGGCACGCTCAGCATGTTACCCCAACTCCTGATTGTCCATCTTCAGACGTGCACCAGTCTAAAGTTTATCACTATCCAAGTTTCACTTTACATTATTTACCAATTATTACTTGTTATGACACACAAGCAGCACATATAAATTTATAATCAAATATCCACAACTATATTTATTTTATTTTAGGATTAAATATGTGATCATACAACTTACAACCCAAGATTAATTCCTTCTTTAATCCAATCCTTCTTATTTGTTGAACCTATCCAACAACCAACTTACTTTTCAAAGGCATAAATTATCAACTTAATTACCAAATAAGACCCACAATCCTCCTCGAGTAGTGAAAATAGTAATATAAGGGAAAACATGATTCAATCATGATCCAACTAATAAATATATTCACTCTTCCTCATGTGAATTAATAAATAAAGTTCCCAACCAACATGCTTGCATCAATTTTCCATACAAACATGATATCAATCTCATAATTAACATGTTCGCATACAGGCATAAAACATGTAAAAGCCAACATAATAGCAATTATATATGACTCACAAAGTTCCTATACATGATACTACATAACTTTCCTTCCTAAAAACATGTACTACATCAAACAACACATAGGTATATACGTACCTTGTGTAGATAAATTTATAGGGCACTTTAACAACTTTAGAAGTCACCTCTAGAGAAATCTCCGCCTAAAACAACCAATAGAATTTATAATCAATCATCCAAATAAATTCCAGCAACTTTAAATGTAATCCCTGTAATTTTATGAATTTAATAAATATATTTAAAGTATATTTATAAATTATTTTAATATTTTATGAGTCAAAATATTTTAATGTTTGACTATTTTGAGGAGTTAAAAGAGTTTTATGGTTTTTATTATTTCTTAAATTAATTAAATATTTCATTAAGCAGAACTTTAATTATTTAAAGAGTAGTATTTAAAGTATATATAATTATTAAATTAAGCTTATGGGTTGAGGAGCCGAATTCGTAGCCTTTTGAGCCCATTTTAAAGCCCAAAGGAGTAATTCTTTTCCTAATAAGACTCCTATTCTTATGTACTCCTAATTTTACTAGGATTAGGAAAAAGAAACCTTAAATACTTCATTAAACCTCCCATGATTCATTTGTTCAGATTTGGCTTTTGTTTTCCACTAATTCTTCTTTCCTCTTTCCCTCCCTTCACTCGATTTTCCCCTCTTTGCTTCACTCAACTTTTGCTCGGTTTCTCACTCGTTTTTTCTCTCACCCGAATCTGATTGTCCAGATTTCTTATAGTTACATTTATTTTTAGCCAAAAATTCCTTCTGAGAAATTGTAGATGTCGAAAAGTTATTGGACTTAGGCTCAAGAATCACTTGATTCCAATTATTATTCTATCAGTTATGGCCTCTGCAAATTTTGTAATTTTGGTGCCATATTTCACTCGCGATTTCGATATTTCACTCTTTTTCTCCCTTTTTCTTTTGATTCTTTTCCTCGTTTTCTTATATATTGATTTCATATATATATTGATTTAATATTTCTAAGTATTATTTTGTTAAATTGTTGTTTAAAAATTGTATCTTTAATTATTTCAGATTATATGTTTCATATTATTAAGCAAAGAAAAAAATTTCAGCTTTAATATTTTATGTTGAAGGTTAGATTTAAATATATATATATGTATATTTCTTTTTGGCGACAAGTATAAACACTCAAACTAAGAAACTAACTTACCTTGTCTAGCTGCAATAGCTAAATCATGAGCTGGATTAACTTCTACTCTACTTACTTTTCGTATCTCACAAGAGCTAAATTTCCGACGAATAGTTCTAATATCATGAATTTAGGTGGAGATCTCAAAAGGTTGACATTGACTATCAATGGCCCGAACTAGTTCTGTGGAGTCTGCTTGAATTTGGATATGTCGAACCCCTCTCGTGTGTGTCTCACAAAGGCCTTTATATAACGCGTACACTTCTGCTTGAAGTGACGACAAAGCCATGACCTTTGCATTTCCCTCAAAAGCTTTAATCTTGTTCACATATGCTGACCACCCAATTCCTGCTCGTGGTTGCTTCTGTTTATGTCTTTTCCAGGCACCATCCACTAACATGATGCAAATTTCTTGTTGCCGAGGGTCATTTGTGGGGTTTGTGGTCTCTTTTTGGATGCTAGAGTTTGGAGGGGTGTTGTTTAGATAGGCCTCCCTTATCCTATTACTTTCGGCACACTCTCTGAGAAGGGCGTCCTTCCTTTCTAATATAGCTACTGGATCCTCATACAGATTTCTGAAGACTATGTTGTTTCTGTGAAGCCAGATAGACCAGAGTGTGGCTACGAAGTCTTTGGCTCTCTCTGACTTCACTCCATCCTCCTTCCAGAACAACTTAAGGAAGCTTCTAATCCATTCACTAATGGGGATGACCGGGCTTGAGCACGTTTGAATTCCTAGATAAGAGCAGGACCAAACTCTTGTTGAAATGGCGCAATCACGAAACAGATGACTTTCATCCTCCTTGTGCAGTTGGCAAAGGTAACAACTATCCTGAACGGGAATGTTGCTTTTGAGCAAGTTGGAGTTGGTGGCTAGAGCCTTTCGTAGCAGTCTCCAAATGAAAATTTTCCATTTGGGTCTGAGGTCCGAGGCTCAGAACTTACTCCACAATTGTCTGTTACTTTGGGACGCATCTAAGTTGCCTCCTCCACCCTTAGGAAGCTCAAGAGTTGACATACTCTTCCAATAAATTGGTTTTGAATCACGGGAGGCCACCCATAAGAATCTTGCGAAAATCGAGTTTATCTTATCCGCCATCATCTTTGGGATAAGAAAAACGCTGAGTATATTTAGGCTAAGCATGGATAGGATGCTATTGATGAGGATGACACAACCTGCTATAGAGAGAGATAGATGGTGCCAGCTCGAAACGCGTTGTTCTACTTTCTCTATCAGTGGAAGAAATTAAGTCTTGATTTTTGAAGTTTTAAAAGCCTATTTTAGTAGTACCATATTTTAGGGTTTGAAATATTTAATCTTTGGTGTCAAAAGAATTTTAGAAAAGGTTTGACAGGTTTTTAAGTGAAGTTTTATTGCTGTAAATTTATTGGTAGATTGATATATCAATATTTTGTATTTTGTTAGGCGAAGTTTATTCCCTAGGCAACTTTTAGAGTAGAAAAGTTGCCTCTCAATTTGTCTACACAAGGTACGTACATACCTATGTGCTATGTGATATAGTATCATGAGTTAAGAAGGAAAAGTTGTAGTATCGTGTATAGGAACTTTATAAGTTCATATGTGATTTCTAGTATGATTGGATTTTACATTTTTTATGCATGTGTGCAAGAATGTTGAGATTGAGATTTGATTATGAGTTAAAGATTATCATGTTTGTATGGAATTGTTGATGCGAGCATGTGTATGGGAACTTTAGCTATTAATTCACACGGGGGAATTTATTATTATTAAGATGGAATCATGTTTAATCATGTGTTCCCTTACAATATTATTTTCACTACTTTATAAGGACTATGGGCCTTATTTGTAAGTTGACAAGTTATGCGTTTGAAAGGTAAAATTGATTGTTGGCTAGGTTCAACAAAGTAAAAAAGGTTGGAATTGAAAGTAAGTAATATCGGATTGTAAGTTGTGTGATCACTTATTAATTCCTAAGATAAAAGAGAAGTTGAGTTGTGAATGTTTGATTGATATTTCTATGTTACTTGTGTGTGTGTGTGTGTGTGTCATAACAAATAATAAATTGTAAATCACATAAAGTGTAACTTGGATAGTCATACACTTTAGACCGCTGCACGTCTAGAGTTAGACATTTAGGAGTTGGGGTACATGGTGAGCGTGCCATGGCTTTTCTGGGTAATGGATTGATCACCATTCCTATTTTTCAAAAGGTTCCTCGATATCGCAGGTCATTCTGGAATACAGATTCGTGCCCGTATTTTGTCTTCCTAGGTGAAGGCAAGTTAGATAAGACAACTCAAGTCCAATAACTATCCTATTAAAGAAATAAAAAGGAAGTTTGAAGTTTAGTTCAGTAGAAGTTATCTGCAGAACGTTATATTGTTATATTATTATCTATCATTTGATGTTATTTATTAGTATCATGTTAGGAATATTTATGTATTACTATCTATTACGTGATTTGTTTGTGATTGTTGATCATGGCTTTGCCTTATTAATCCTGTGATGACCCATTTTGTTGAGCAGATTCTTCAAAGCATTGACATTTATAGGTTCGCAGATGTTGCATCATTGGGAATCTGGGAATGGAGAGCTTGTGTAATCTAGTATTATATTTTCTGCATTAGTAGGAACATATTATAATAAGCTTGATTTGAGTAGACATTTATAGATTGTTTGATTTTAAGTACTTAATTACTGATTTATATATATTTATTATAATAAAGTATAAAGTTTAGTTATATGTTTTCTGCTGCAAAATTATGAATAAGCCGATACGTTATCACACGGGCGATAATGTTTTGGCAATTCTTTATGTTTTATTGTGAAAAGGTATTTCTGGAAAGAGATCGAGAATTATCGGGGTGTTACATTAAAATACTTAAAATTCCCTTTAAAAATATTTTAAAGTTGCTTTTATCGTTAAAACTTCAATTACTTATAAGTTCCCCTTGTGGGTTTAGAAAAAGGTGATTGAGCTCAATTAGAGTTTAATGATTGATGAACTTTAGTGTTTGGGTTCCTCATACCCAATTAGAAATCCTTTTCCAAATCCAAAAAGTGTTTTAAGCTTTTCAAATATTTTTCAAAGCATGTCTAAACAAAATGTTTAACTTCTTTAAATCATTAAAATAATTCCTTTGACTTTCAAATAATCAACCTTTGAAAAAATAAATCATTTAAATATTAAAATGTATATAATATATTAAAATGTATTTATAAAATTCATAAAATTACGGGGGATTACATGCAGTATATTGAAAGAAATTTACTCCCTCCGTTTCCTAAAGATCTTCACTCTTTCCGTTTAAGGGTGTTTCCAAAAGATCTTCCCTCTTTTGCTTTATTCCTTATTTGGCAAAACAAATTTCCCTATTTACCCTCTCATGTCACTATCATATGGTCCACCATTACATTATTAATTCAATTTTACTCCCTTTCTCTCTCTTACTTTAACCCCTTTCTATTTGTTTATTTATCTTAACCCTTTTTTCTCTCATACTTTACTCCCACCATGCCCCACACAACTTGATTTTCCTTGGTATCTGTAGGAACAGTAAGTGGGAAGATCTTTAGGAAACGGAGGGAGTATTATAAAAGGTAGTTTTTTGAAAGAAAAATTTAAAAAATAGTTTTTGAAAAATGCTGATTATAAAAGGTAGTTTTATGAAAATTTCCCATCATAAAATATAGTTGCTCAATATTACTTTTTTTAATAGATTTTTAATAGATACTAAAGATATATATGGTCAAAAATTTGTATTGTAAAAGTTCTAAGTGAAAATATCAAACTCAAAAAATTAAAAATCAACCCAATTTCTAATGAAAACTTGAACATTGAAAAAGTGATTATCTAACTCGATATTGACCTGAACTTGATTAGAACCGACCCGACAAACCCGATACAGGTGCAGTCAAAATCGACCCCAACCCGAACTCGAAATTGAGTCAAATTGGAACTAACTAAACTGAGCCAAAATAGACCTGACCTAAACCAGAAACAAACTATCCATTTTTCAAGTATAGTATTTTTGATGTGCAGAGCCAATATTATAGTGCTTAATTCAAATCTAAAATTTCTATCTTTAGTTACATTATTATGCTTTTCTTTTTAACTTTTTAGACACAATCTAGTTTGCACTTTGTTAGATAAAATCATAAAAAAACCGCAAAAGTGATGATTAACCCTTTTAAGTTTTATCAAAAGTAAGACCAAGCCCTTCAAGTTCCTCTTGTAGTGATTGAACCCACAACTATACCCAAATGTGAGATTACACACTTTTTAGTTATTACAATATTTAGCCATTTTTCTCTTTTGTAAAGTATTTTCCCATACCTACTTAAAAAAATGTTTTTTTTTTTCTATAATAAGACCTTAAAAGAAAATGTATCTTAACTTGCTGTTTACTGTATCCTGCCAAACTTGGTAGCATATAATTATGATGCTTCATGTGATGTATTTAGTTCTATCAAGTAGGCCTGAAGGATTAGTTGAATTTTCTCATACCGTGAGCGCTAATAAGTAATGATGAGTTGAGAATTGTTATACATTGTGACGAAGCTGCTCCACCATTGATGATTGTCAAGGATACTAAACTAATCCATTTGATTGGTGATTGTATCTTCCTTCTTAAACTTGATGAGTTAAATGCTTCTTTCATGGAAGTCTTTAATTTAATTCATTAAGTTCTCTCATTTTCATTGTTGTTCTTTTTCTTTGAATAAGTTAGAAATGTTAGAGTCCTTAAATTCATAGGAGTGTCTTGTTTTCCTTTGAGTTATTTCATGTATTTCATGTTAGTTTATTTTGAGTTTTAATTCTTGAGTCCTTAGCTAAATGGAGTCTTGTGTATGCTCGTCCTTCTTAGTTTAAGATGTATGAGCACATGAAATAATGAAGCTGAATGAAACGTGCAAAGAAGCTAAGATGGAGAATGCAACGTGTAAGTGGCGTGAGAGTAGGGAGTTGTTCAACCCTCATTCCCACGTTCAAATCTGAACCAACATCCCTACATTCTAGGCATGCTATGAAGAAGTTTAAGTGGTGCTAGGAGTGCAGCAAGACACACCCCTACAAGCAACATAGAGGCGCCACCAAAATAGGAAAGTTGTTAGCAATTGTTAGCCGTTGTAACTAACCAAATGTGGGTTAGTGGCTGCTCGAAATTTACATGTAATGACAAAATAATTAGCACTACTCGGTCATGTACTTAGTGGTTAATTAGTTCTTTAATTATTTTGTCTTAGAAAAATCAGAAAATTAAGTTGTAACAAGTCCTATATAAATCGGACAAAGTGAATGAAATGGATATGACTTTTATGACTTAACAAAACCGTGAGTTTAATATCTTGCTTAATACTTGGCATTCTTGGATTGGAATCAAGTGTTTAGTGCCTATACTTAACTAACCTTGGCAAGTTAGTTTGTGTTCTTAGGAGCTTTTAGATTGCTTGGTGGTGTGACTTATCCAAGTAGTTTAGGAGTTTGCTATTCAATCAAGCTTGTGGATTCAAGCCTCCTGATTGTCTATTTTATCAAATTCCCCGTCAAGGCATAGTGCCATACTCTATGCAGCTATTATCCGAAACTTTAAAACTTGTATACTTCGAGTGTTACTCCAATTATACAACAAGAATGCTAATTTTAATTTATAGGGGTTTAATTTTCTTGCACTATATTTGCAGTGGTTTTTTTTCCTCAGTCTTAAACATTTAATTGACATTGTTATACATATAATTGCTTGATCTTAATACAACACAATTTTGCAATTTCGGTTCTTCACAGTTACATAAATAATTGATGCTTCTTATCGTCATTTGTTTTTTGCTGCTACGTTTGTTAATTAATGAGAAAATGCTTTCAAATGATTTTGCAATTTAATAAAATGTTGTTTAATGGATACCTGTTTTAGTTGATTTAGCCATAGAAGATGAGAATTGCAGAGTGATAGAGTATAATCTGGTAAGCTTTGAGGAATAGGAGAGTCGCACATTCAAAGAAGAGGAAGCGCATGTTCTGATTTTTTTAGGTTTATGTATGTTTGTACTTAATATGTATAATTTATGTATGTAAAATATTTTCTTAAGATATTTTCGCTAAAGCAAATACTTTTTTTGATTAAATATATTAATAAGTGTGAAGTCTCACATTTGAGTTAAGTGATGAGGTTTAACCACCACGTGTTTAATCTAATGGACCTAATGTCATTTTTGAGTAAACTTAAGAAGCTTATTGATCACTTTCGGGAAAAAACCAAACAAATTGTCACCTTAAAAAACATAAAAGAACAATTATCACACAAATGACAAACCCCATCCCCTTTCTTCGGAAAATCTCTAAAATAACCTTAATTTTATCAGTCTCATCTCATGTTATCGTGAACAATCTCCCAACATATAACTGTACAAGGGAATCGATTGAGGAACAATGACATATTGTCTTACTAAACAATAGTTTAAATCTTTCTCTCTCCTCATTTCTCCAACAACACAAACATGTCCTCACCGTCGGCGGCGGAAATAATCGGCAACTCCGACGACCTCCTAACGGAAATCCTCTTGCACATCCCCGTAAAAGCAGTCTTACGCTTCAAATCCGTGAACAAACAATGGTATTCCCTCATTTCACACCGTACTTTCTCTCTCCTCCATTCTCACCACCACCTTCACCTCCCTCCTTCCGGTCTCTTCTTCCTCCATCGCCATCTCTCTCTCTCTCCTCAATACGACTTCGTTTCATTCTCCTCCTCTCCCTCTTCTTCTTCTTCTTCTTCTTCTCTTCCCCCCTTTTTCTCTCTCCTCAAATCCACCCCTTTTGATATCCTCCAGTCTTGCAATGGCCTCTTCCTTTGTTCCTCTCCTTCCAAATCATCCAATGTTATTGTTTGTAACCCTTCAAATACCCATGAAGTTGTCATTGATTTGCCTCTTCATGAGCCCTTCTTAGGGATTAATATAGGGTTTGATCCTTCAAAGTGGCCGCATTATTGGCTTATCTGTGTTTCGGTTTCCAGTGTTGATGAGGAGATGTATTCAATTGATCTGTATACTTCGGGTACAGGTACAGGTACATGGAGGTTGGGGGTGGTGGATGGTTTTCAGGTTCCGTTCGATGTCGAGTTTGATCATGGAGTTTATTGGGAAGGGAGGGTTTATTGGCTGAGTCATACTGAAGAGACTGTCTTCTTTGATTTTGAGCAGGAATGTGTGGGTTCTTTGATGTTGCCTAAGGCTATTCAAGGGTCTTACATTGAGAGGTTTAGGTATTTTGGTCAGTCTTGTGGGCATTTGCATTTGATAGAGATTCGCACGAATTGCGTGCCTGAATTCGATGTTTTGGAGCTTGATAGCAAGAGTAAGAAGGAATGGTTTGTCAAGTATAGGGTGGATCTTAATGTTTTAGGACATGGGTTTGAAATTGAAATGTTCCTAGATCATACTGATAGGTTTGGGCGTGGATTCAGGTTTTATGCGTTTTCTATTCTTGCTGTTGTTTGTCAGAAAACAGGAGATGATGAAGATGAGGATGATTCCGTGTTGGTAATTTCGATACCTGGTAAAGTGATATCTTACAATTTTAGAACTAGAGTATCAAGGTTGATGTGCAATGTAGTAGATGAGAGTGATAAGTTGTTTCCTTTTAGAGGATATAATGCTTTTCAATTCATTGAAAGTCTTTATTGTGTTTGATGAGTTTTCATTCACTATACGCCTGGGTGTACCTAGACCATTGAGGCGTGAAATTGTACCGTTTCAGAATACAGATGCAATAAAATGTGGTTGCTTTCAGAACTGTTTTTTGTATTATTGACTTGATCGTAACTACTGTGTGTATATAGGATGATGAAAGTTTAACTTATACAGCTTTTTCACGTTTTATTCACAACTTACGTTGGTGTTTGATCTCAACAGTTAGAGCAATCTTCTGGTTTATGTCATTGCTCTAGCTAATTACCAGCAAGGATAAGTTGGTCATGATTCCCATAGATGATCCAAAACTCCTAAACGGAAGGAAACATATTTGAAAGCACCATCTTAGCTGGCTTTACTAGCCGTCTTCTGATAGAAACCAAGCACATTTTTTGGGTGGATAAAGACCTCACAGAGTCGCAACTCGGGTTCAAACACGTAGCCTTTAAGGTCACAAGTTGGAACCCTTACTACCAACTTTGGTGAAACTCAAGCGCACTTTGATGAACTCAAGTGCACTTTGATGCTTAAAATAGAAGGGGTGATACTAAAGCTGTCTGGGTTGGACTAGGTCGAAAGGATGGAGTTAAAGGTTTGAGAGGGGAGTAGGAGAATTTGCCCTTTCTGCTCTGCACACGGAGGTCTACGCATTGTCGTTTGGTGCAGACAAGCGTATGGATTGATTCTGTAGAATGTTATAATGATGTGCAAGTTTTTGTTGTATATCTCTGCAGATTAGATCCATTGTTATTTGCTATTGATATCAAGTTCATATGGCATTTTTAGTACCTAATTCACTATTTTTGTGTGGACTTGAGCATGTTTTGGTATGATTTTGAACTCTTTCTCAACAATTGGTATTTGGGTTCTATAATTTCTTTTATGTTGGAGAGAGGGTTCAATTGGAACAATTTGCTATTGAAGAAACTACCAAGTCACAAACTCAAGTGTGCAAGTGGAATAAGTCATCAAAGTCTGCATTTAAGTGGCAAGGAAACAAAGAATGGAAGTGAGTTTATTAAGCAAATGATGAGAAGCTGTACGGGTAGCCTCCGCGGTCGCGAGCAATTTCGTATGATTTTGAACTTTTTCTCAACAATTGGTATTTGGGTTCTTTAATTTCTTTTATGTTGGAGAGAGGGTTCAATTGGAACAATTTGCTATTGAAGAAACTACCAAGTCACAAACTCAAGTGTGCAAGTGGAATAAGTCATCAAAGTCTGCATTTAAGTGGCAAGGAAACAAAGAATGGAAGTGAGTTTATTAAGCAAATGATGAGAAGCTGTACGGGTAGCCTCCGCGGTCGCGAGCAATTTCAACGCGGCCGCGACGAATTATTGAAGAAAAGTGTCGTGAGCTTCTCCGCGACCTCACCGCGGGCGCGGTGCCTAACTCAACGGTTGCGGACCCCTGTAACGAGGAATCGACTTTTCGTCTTCCCCTGTTTTGCTGATTAAAAGAACATTTCGTCTTTTGTGTTTAGTATCGTTTTTCATCTGTTTTTAGGAGAGAACAATCAAAATAAAAATTGTAATCTTTTAGTTAGATTATGAGGAACTAATTTCCCAACTTGGTTAGTCACTTGGAGCAACCTCTTCATCAATTTTGTGAGTTTAATCTTTACCTTTTGTTTGCTTGAATGTTTGATGATTCTTCATAGTTTTCATGCTAGATTGTTTTGTGCTTTGAGTTAATCTGATCATTTAACTTGTGGCTTTTTACAATCGTTGCTATCTAGATAATTGTCTGCTTTGAGATTATCTAGAATTTGTAGTTTTGTGCTCAATTATCACATGTTTTTGGATAGTTGTGCACAAGAGGAATCATCATATATAAACTTGTGTTTGACCGCTTGTGTGAATGCTAGTTTATCCTATTGACATCTCCTTAGTTGTTATCTAATTGTTTAATTATAGCAAACCGAGATTGCAGCACCTCAAATGCTTTCTCAACATCTTTTCGAGCTCCTTCTTGGTGTTAAGCAAATAACTTGTCCTTCTGAGTTTGAGGACAAGTAACCAATTGAATGAATGTTGCCCGATTCGGATATATATCATCAGTGAGATAATAAACCTTATCATATTGGTTACCATTCACCATAAACTGCACGGATGGTGCTCGACCTTCTAAAACATCCCTAAACACAGGAGATCAATGAAGAACATTTAGGTCCTTGCACGAACCTAATATCCCGAAGAAAGAATGCCATATCCATAAGTCAAGATCAGCAACATCATCAAGAACTAAAGTAGCAACACCAGCTCCTTCTTGATATTGTCCTTTCCATGCCGAAGAACAATTTTGTCATTCCCAATGCATACAATCTATGCTGCCGATTATGCCCGGAAATCCACGTTCTTCACCGAATCTGAGTAGTTTAGCCAAATCATCTGGAGTAGGCCGTCTCAAGTACTCGACACCAAATTGGTTGATTACCCCCTTTGTGAATTTCATTAATCCTATTCGAGCTGTGCTTTCACTAATTCGCACATACTCGTCAAGCGAGTCCGCCGCTACCCTGTACACAAGCTTTCGAATAGCAGTTGTAAACATTTCTAGGGGCGATAAACTTAATTGTCGTGTACAATCTCTTTTTTGAGTTAATCATACATCACTTGCAACGACACTTTCCATAATCCGAAGTAAGACATGTCGCTGCATTCGAAATCTTCGACGAAATAAACGAGCTGGATAGACTGGTTGATCAACCACTAGGGGAAAAAACATAAAGGGCTGCGCAGGAAGGGCTGCGCTTTTCGTAAAAGCGCAGCCCTACTAGTGAAGGGCTGCGCTTATTTAAAAAAGCGCAGCCCTACTAAGCAGAAGGGCTGCGCTTATTTAAAAAAGCGCAGCCCTTCACTAGTAGGGCTGCGCTTTTTTAAATAAGCGCAGCCCTTCTGTAGGTAAGAAGGGCTACGCTTTTAAAAAAGCGCAGCCCTACTAAGTGAAGGGCTAAAAAGCGCAGCCCTTCACTGAAAAAATTTGAAATTTCGGAATCGCGGGCTTTGAAATATTGAGCGGGGATTCGTGAAATATATTATCCCTCATTCTCTCTCCTCTCTCACGTCCCTCATTATTCCTTTCCTCCGTCTCTCTCATCCTCTCTTCTCTCTCATCCTCTCTTCTCTCTCAAAAACTCCCATAAACATTTGCTACAAAAACCTTGAAATGATTTGCACTAAACATGGTGACGGAGTCCGATTGACTATTGTGATACCTTTTCGGAAGCGGAACGAGCCAACGAGTCAAACTCACCGCTACGCCGTGATGTTTAGGCTTTTTAAGCCATCCGAGTTTGTTTAAGCCTCCAAATACCCATTTTAAGTTTTTTCGAAATTTTTGTTTTCCCTTAAATTATGTATTTGGGTTTTGTTTTATGTATTTAAACATTATTAGGTTGTAGTTCTTGTATTTTCAGATCTATAATCTTCTTGTATACTTCTCTTTGTTTATATATTTTGATTAATGTTCTTGTATACTTCTCTTTGTTTTGTTTTGATTAATGTTCTTGTATACTTCTCTTTGTTTTGATTAATAATGTTCTTGTATACTTCTCTTTGTTTTGATTAATGTTCTTGTATACTTCTCTTTGTTTTGATTTAATGTTCTTGTATACTTCTCTTTGTTTTGATTAATGTTCTTGTATACTTCTCTTTGTTTATTTTGATTAATGTTATTCTTGTATACTTCTCTTTGTTTATTTTGATTAATGTTCTTGTATACTTCTCTTTGTATATATTTTCTTGTATTTTCATCTTTGTTTTGATTAATGTTCTTGTATACTTATTGTATACTTCTCTTTGTATATTAGTTTTTGTTCCTTTTTTTCATTTTCGTTTCATTCTTTTTATTGTTTTGGGTTTAGTATTTTCGTTTCGTTTCTCTTCTCTTCTGTTTAATTTCAGAAAATGTGAGATTATGAGTAAAAAAATGACGAAAAAATTTTTTTTTTTTTATTTTTTTTTTTTTTGTAGGAAGGGCTGCGCTAGTTAGGAAAAAGCGCAGCCCTTCTAGCCCAGAAGGGCTGCGCTTTTTCCTAACTAGCGCAGCCCTTCTGGGCTAGAAGGGCTGCGCTTTTTCCTAACTAGCGCAGCCCTTCTAGCTTAAGGGCTGCGCTTTTCTAGCGCAGCCCTACTTAAAAAGTGAAGGGCTGCTACTGAAAGGGCTGCTGTCAAAAAGCGCAGCCCTACATGCCTTTTTTAGCGCAGCCCTTCTTCATTTTTCCACTAGTGAACAAAATAATTATTGAACAATCGTCTATGGCCTTCCTCCCTGCTTCGATTAGGCCGTTGATGATCCTCATTATCATGACACTTTTGCTCTTCTATTCCTTGGTGTTGGAGTAACATTTGATATAAGAGTTGGAGCAAGTGGTTGAATAATATTGGTCAAGAAATCCTCTATTTCTAGCTTGATTAATTCTTGCTCGAGATGATCTTCTTTCATTAGAACTAGAGGAACTTGAAGGGGAAAAGTTTAAGTTGAAGGAATTCAATATACAAATTAGCAGAAAATGGTGAACACTATTGTGGTTAGGTTTGGAGTGAGAAAATGATGAACAAGGATGCTTGAGTTATATAGTAGAAAATAATGTAAAGGAAAGTATAATAATGTAAAAAGCAGTACAATAATACATAAAGCAAAACAATAATGTAAAAATCAGTATAATAATGGTAAAAGCAGAACAATAATGTAAAAAATAGTATAATAATGTTAAAAGTATTACAATAATGTAAAAAGCAGTACAATAATACATAAAAGCAGAACAATAATGTAAAAAGTAGTACAATAATGTTAAAAGCAGAACAATAATGTAAAAAACAGAAGAATAATGTAAAAAGCAATACAATAATGTTAAAAGCAAAAATGTAAAGGGAAGTACAATGATGTTAAAAATAATACAATCATATAAAAAGCAAAACAATAATGTCACAAGCAGTACAATAATGTAAAAAGTAGTACAATTATGTAAAAAAACTATATTCAGATGTCAATTCATATAATCAGTAAAGCTTAAAATGTACACAAGTACATTTTTAAACTTTTTTTTATTAACTGAACTTAAATATACAAATGTTAACTTTTATTACATAAACATAAACTAAAATTTAAACTTAAACATAAACTAAATTGGAATGTAAACTTAAACTAAACTAAGCATAAATTAAACTCAAACATGAACTAAAACTCAAACTTAAACGTAAACATAATGTTAAGCTTAAACTTAAACAAGAAATACACTTAAACATAAACTTAACTTTAACATAAACATAACTTAAAAAATTTCATTATTCCTCAACAATGTTGTTAGTGTCTCAATCATACCCTCCTCAAATGTTGTTCGATTTTCCTTTGCATACAATGCTTGCAGTAAATTCATGTTCTTATGATACTCTTGCACTTTCATCATCCTGGTTTGCAGCACTATTTCTCGTTCCTTTGCAGCAACCTTCCATGTTTGAACCACAAACCTTTTATCTTCTCTTTCAACATCTGCACTCCTACCTTCTGAATGGATCTTAAGTCTTTCATTAAATGAATTAAAACACTCATATCTGACCAGACACCCCTTTGAGCTTAGACATAGGGGGTGGGTCCACTTCACCTCCTTCACCATTGGTAGGTGTCTCGGACATTGAGTCGCTTCCATTAACTCTCGGCCTTTTATCGCTACTTCCGCTTCCAGGCGAATCCATAATTTCTTGTGGATTTTGGGGCAACCACGTGGAGTTTCATTGATTTTATAACTATTGGCCTCCATTTATGAAACTTCCTCAACATTTTCCAAGCATGTTAGAGGATGAACCTACCATGTTTCCTATTATGCAATAAACCACTCTTCTTTCTTACAAGAGCTTCATCAAAAAATGCAGCCCACCTTATTAAAACCCGTGGAGCAAGTCTACTCCAACGACCTTTTACCATATCCGCATTTCTTGGAGCAATTTCTGTTGGGTTTGCTATTCTTCCTACCTCGAAAGCTTCCCAAACTTTTCCCAGAAGACACCTTTCTTTTGGCTTATCCCAATCACCTTATCAAGAGAAGTGTTCATAAATGTGGAGATAAGATATTCGTCATCAACATGATCCCAAACCCTCTTACCACCAGAACTTGCTTTTGAGATAAGTGAGTTTTGTGATTGAGTGGTTTGTGTTTGTGGTGGTTCCTGATATTGATTAGTTAATAGTAATTGCACAAATGATTGATCAGGATGAACAAAGTCATCATAACCATTAGAATCATCACCTTCATGGTATTGACCAACACCATCACCATCATCACCTTCTTGGTATTGACCACCATCATCATCAACATCAATGTTTGGAGACGAATCTTCTTGATATTGACAAAGTCCATAATTAAGATCAGGTTGACGATATGAAAGCTTGGCATTTTCAGATGGAGATTTATGGTAGAGGTCATCATATTGAGGTGAATAATATTGATAATTTTCACCCTTTTAATTGGTATTTATCTGAGAGGGTTGATGATAATTTGACTGATTTTGAGAGGGTTGATGATAATTTGACTGATTTTGAGAGGGTTGACGATAATTTGACTGATTTTGAGAGATAATCAAGCAATTTTGTTGCCCAAGCATTTGGTCTATTGAGCGAATTTGGGGTTGATTTCTTATATAATTAGGATGATTAGGATCCATAATTATAAGAATTTGAAAATCAAGAGCAATGGAAGAAGAGTTAATGAAATAAATTAGAACAAGTAGAAGAAATTAGTGAAGATACAGAAAATTAAGTGTGTCCAAAATATAGGAAAATAAATGGGTCTTTATTTATAGATCTCGAAAAAATAGAGGCGTTGGTAATATTTTTTTGATTTATATTTTTTAAAATATAACCATTGCAAAATTTACAACGATTATATTTTAATTGCCCAATAGGAATAAACCACAGGTAAAGGCGTGACAAATGTCACGCTGCAACTGGCGCTTACACACGTATCAAGTGCCAGCTGCAACGTGTCATAAACCAATTTTTTTTGGTTTCCCGCGCAGCAAAACGAGACGTTTTAATTTGCTGTGTGTAAAACCAAAAAAAAAATATGGAAAAGTCTGATCAGGTAGTGGGTCTCACTCCCACGCCTGATCATCTTTTCACTCACCCCATGCATTTTTTTCCAGACTTACCCCTTGATCTTTTTCCCAATCACCATCAAGAGCTTTTTTTAAGGAATAATTGATTTAATCAGTCTCAACTATGGGTGTCCTAACAAAAACAGTCCCAACTATCGTTTTTAATTGTTCAGTCCCAACTTTGAAGGGTGTTTTACAATGTAGTCCCAACAAGTAAAAAACCTGTTGTAGGAGGTAATTTGCCTTGTTTTTGCTATCTTCTTTCTCCCTCCATCCTTCCTTCCCTGCTCCCTCCTCTTCTCAACTGCCACCCCCCTCTCACCTTCCACGCTACTACCCCACCCCCACCTCCCATAACCCTCACCCCTAACCCTCCTCCTGCCCCTCCTACCTACCCCCTTCCCCAGCCAATCCACCCCCCGCCACCTATCCCCTGCCCCAGCCAACCCTCCTTCCGCATGTAAAACTCCCTGCACCCAAAACCCCTCCCCTGCCACCCCTCCCTCTGCTCCATCCACCCGTCCCCCGAAATCTCTCATTCCTTCAGCTCTCCTGCCCCAACCACCCATTCTGTCCCCAAACCCATCCCCTGCTCCAGCCACCCCTCCTCCGCCCTAAAACTCACTCCCTTGTCCCGCTGCCACCACCCCCGAAATCACTTCGAAATGCCTCCCCCACCCCTCGAAACACCTCCTCCACCTTTGAAGCCACCTCTTGAAAACCCTTAAAGATGAAGGCGAGAGAGAAATAGGGAGGATGCAGGGGATTGGGGGTTAGAGGGTGGGCGGACATAGTAGGGGCGTTCTAGGATTGTGGAATGGGGGCTGGGAGAAGGATGTGTGGGGTGGAGGGTTAAGGGTGGTGGCATTGGTGGTTGTATGGTGGTCGGTGGCAGGGGAAGGGGAAGGGGAGGAAGTAGGGAGGAAAGATAAAGAATGAAAGAGAGGTAAAAAAAACTGGTGAAAGAAAAATAAAAATAAGGGTTAATTCGTTTTTTACCGGTTTAGCAAGTCACCAGTCCACTTGGACCACTAGTGTAAAGGTGGGGTTAAAGTTGGGACCGAACAATAAAAAACAATAGTTGGGACTATTTTTGTAAGGACGCCCATAGTTGGAACTGTTTATATCAATTTTTCTTTTTTTTAAAGATCACCCACTTGATCTTTTTTCCCAATTATCACTAAGGATGCTCTTATGTAGATATTGTATACTGTTAGTTATTATTGTTTGTGTGCAATTTAGAGATCTTCGTGCCAACAAAGTCAAAAGCCTATTGCTGCATAATGAAAAATTGACATAAGAAGATATTCTAAAAGATATTGCAACTAGCAAATAGAGCTCATTAATTCAAAATGCAAAATGGAAATATGGAAGAGTAATGCAAAACAATGATGATATTCACATTGTTATTAGTTATATAGAAAGTCTTGGGTATAACAACTACTATTAACATGCCCGCTATTTACTACCGCTTTCCCCCTATGTTTTAATCTTTGGATTTAAAATTTCTCAACCATTTTCTTGCTTAACCTCCACATTCTTATCTGCCCTCAACCTCTGCGTTATTGTCTATGATTCTCTGCATGTTCTTTTTTTTTTTTTTAATTTTTGTTTTTCCTATATGTTTAAGTTTTAAAAATATGAGAAAGAGTTTTTGATTTGGTTTTGGGAACTATGAAGAAGCAATTGTAGTCAAATAAGTGTAAAGGAGACACTAAAGTTGCTACAATTGAGAAGCGTTTATAGTTTGGATATGATAATGTCGAAAAACGTACAAAAAATTATCATTACACTATTAAGAAGTCTGCAAATGTTGATAAACTATCGACCTCAACTTCAATTGAAACATTAAATTATGAACCGTTTGTTTCTTCTACTCCACCACTTAACATATTGCTTCTAAACGTCCACCTATGGTTCTATCAAAGGACAGTTTTGTATGTCATTATAATTACATTCTATGTCGGTACAAGTGTATTCTATGTCATTAAATGTATGACTATGTCATTAGGAATGCAATTTATGTCATTATCATTGAATTTTGTGTCATTGTTTATGTTTTTACATTATTGCGTTTTGTATGCCATTATAACTACATTATATGTCGGTATAAGAGTATTCTATGTCATTAAATATATGTCTATGTCATTATTTATCTTATATGACTAAAGTGTTAATATAAATGAAATCTATGTCATTATAAGTCCAATTCATGTCATTATAAGTTCAATTTGTGTAATTATAACTTAGTTTTCATGTCATTACAACATGTCTTTATACCTTTTCTTCACTTCATTGCAAGTGCTATTTACGTCATTATTACTTGTTTGCATGTCATTATAACTTGTGTTCATGACATTATAAGTCCTATTTGTGTCATTATAACTTTCTTGGTGTGATTATAACAATCTTTATGTCATTATCATTGAAACCTATGTAATTAGAAATGCCGACGCATTTTATATCAGTATAAGTATATTCCATATCAATATAAGTGTATTACACGTCATTCAATGTACATAAATGTCATTATTTATCTTGTATCAGTATCAATAAGTTCTATGTCATTAGAAGTCTAATTCATATCATTAAATCTCTTTTCATGTCATCATAACATATTTTTATAACTTGTCTTTATGTCATTATAAGTCATATTTGTGTCATTATTACATGTCTTTATGTCATTATCATTAGAAATAATGGTGAATTATATATCATTATAACTATATTCTATGTCATTAAATGTATGTCTATGTCATTAGATGTCATGTATAACTGCCATTATTAATGAACTTTGTGTCATTATAAGTCTAATCTATGTCATTGTATGTCCAATTTGTGTCATTATACTCCCTCCATCCCACAATATTATTGGCACATATCAGGGCACGTAGTTTTAGAAGACAAGTTGTAGTTTTGGTTATCAATTGTTATTTTGTGTAACAAGTATATGTGATAGGAGTTAATATGTAGTAAAAGTAGTATTATTTTATTTGGTGGAGAGAGAGAGAGTGTGAGCCAATGGTTAGAGTTGGTAGGTAATAATAATATTATTTAATTGGGAGGAGAGAGACTATGGAGCAATGGTTAAAGGTAGAAGAATTAAAAATAATAGTTGGTCAAATTCAAAAATAGAAGTGCAAAGAGTATTTTGGTACACGTGAAACAGGAAAGTTAAAGAGTATTATGGGATAGAGGGAGTAACTTGTCTACATATCATTATAACTTGTCTTTAAGTCGTTATAAGTCCTATTTGTGTCATCACAACATGTCTTTATAACTTGTCTTCATGTCTGTATGATCCTTATACCTCCTTCTAAGGAGGAGCACATATTGATAAAACTAACTCCTTGTTGTTCACATCTCTCTTCTCTACCCAACTTTTCTAACTTCTCTAAAGTTGCTACCACTCTTCTCCCATCAATGTTAATAGCAATAATAGTGCCTAACACAACCAGCTCATCCTTCACCCTTTTTCTAAGGGTAACATTAGTCTAGTGTATGATGTAAGTCACATAATGAGCAAGAATCTTTCCAAAATTGACATTGTGGATGTACCAAATTAGGAAAGCAGGAAAACAACCACTAATTATTTTGAGCTCAATAATGATAAATTTTTTTATTTTAATAAATAAATATGATCAAAGGTACTTTTATAATTAAAATCGAATTTTATCCCGTAAAATCAAATTTCTAGATTCAAAGATAAACGAAAATCCTTTGAAACGTGTTCTATAAAAAGGCGGTCAAAACGTGTCAAGCACAAGGCGGCGTGGCTGGCGCACCACGTGCACCCAACGAAACAAGTCCAGCAGTGTCAGGCACCAATTTGCGCCTAACACGTGGTATTATGCGCCACAAAGAGGAGTGCGCCTTTTCGATCTTTTTTAGTATTTTGCTATAAATATACGACGATTTTCCGAATCAAATACAATTTAACATTACGACGTCCACACCTTCAACCCTTTACGAATATACTTACAAAACCTCTATAGAAACTCATACTTTCATAGTATTAAACACATACATACACACTTTGATCTTCAGGCTTCACGATTGCTCGTCGTGAAGGTTGTCAATCTCTCATACCCAAGCCACGGTATAATCATGAGGGTCCTGGAATAAATCTTATTTAAATTGAAATTACTAACTATTTCTTTCGTGATGTAGATCTTTAATATCAAAAAGTTCTTATTGTACATTCTAAACTTCTTCTTTGTTTTTATTTATTTTTCTTATTCACATGCATACATGATTGTCCTGATCTAATGATTTCATCACTTCACATGCTTATCATTGCTAACCAAAGACCTAAACAACTGTTCTAATATTAATCATATAATTTGAACAATCTGCTGGGTTCCCTAAGATTTGATTGCTTAATAATATATCACTAGAAAATAGTCTTTTTATGTGCGTCTGGTACCAACTTACACTAATATTTTTTAGGTTCATAAAAAATATTTTTTGGTTATTCTACTGCATAAAACTTGACATGAATCGATATTAAGTAGATGTCGGCAATGGACGAATGTGCTTCTGGACCGCGTTCATACCCTCACCCGATCTCAATATATGGTTCATTGACCATCTATAAAGTCAAGATGGGAAATCTACATTCGATAAGTAGAGGCGAATCCACACGTGGTCTTGGTTGGTACGTATCCCACCATTATTTTTTTAGAAAAAGCTTGCCTCAATTTTTTTTAAAAAGAACGAAAAAAACGTTGTAAACGTTTATCGTGTTGCATCACAATGTCAAACTCTCAATTCAATTTGACGGTTACAAGTTGTCAAGTAAAAAAATACTCCTATTCGGATTCCGCTTCCCAAAATAATAAAATTGTAATAAATTAAAAACAAAAGAACTTTTTCTACCTGCAACCTAGAGAACTAGAAAAAAATCAGGAGAGAGAGAGAGGAGAGATTAGCTGTCGTTATCTACTGGATATTGGTTAGTTGAGTGCTGACTCTGACTGACAGCGACATACCGACAATGACAATTTAATCAAAGCATCAATTGAGTACTATAGACAAGTTTGTACAATACTCTTTCATTCTCTTTTTCGTTTTTTCACACTAGTTGTTGGCACACGCGCTATCCCGCGCGCCCCCTTAAGGTAGCGAAAATGGTGAGGTTACATAATCAGCACATATGTAAACATCATCAGTTTGGTGAAAGAAAGAGATTCAAACATTCAAGTTGATAAACGATGACTTTCAAAAACCCATACATATATGAACATGTACAAAACAGAGAAATGGTTTTCATCTCTTCCTCTTCTCCTACATTGCACTGTTCTATTGTTTACTAAAAAACCTGTACTTACATATAATACTTGCATAAAAAGTACCATAATAACTTAAGAGTTGCACATCTTTCTGTCTAGTCGGAAAAAAAGACATGCACAAAAATAAGAAGTTCTTGCATTTTGGTCATGCATGAAGGATGGAGAAGTTGATGATCCTTCGTTCTTCGCCGTTGAGCAGCTACTGGGGGAAGTTTTAAAGCCACAAAGGTAGAGAAAATTAGAAAGAAGCACTGGTCGAGGAAGTAAAACAAAATGCAGAAATGTAATCTAACAATAACACAAAGAAGGTTAATTGTGGACAACCTGCTTGTAATTGAGAATGATGAGTCATGTAATGTGTCCTTGTTAATGGAATTACGTTTACTTGGTTCATTAGAGAGCGTATAATTACAATTGTTTTCTAGTATCTATTGTGACGTTGTGCAAAACCTAATTGTTTCATTCTTCATGGAGTAAAGGAAGAAAAAAAGTAAAACATAAATCAAAATATTCCTTTACCCATTGAGTTAGTCGCAAACATAAGATTTGAATTTCAAGGCAAGTGTAAAGCTTAAGTATGACATAAGTATACAAAAACTCTTCACCAACAAAGAGGTTCTGCATAAGGTACAATAACATCCCAAAGTTCACTACAAACTTTCCATTGATGCCTATACTACCAGGTTATGTGAAACAAGCTTATGAGCAAATCAGGAGAACTCAAATTTGAGACACATTCAACTCTTTTCAAGTAAAAATTTTCCAAAAAGGAAAATGCATGAGCTTTCGTACTTTCATTTTCCTAAACACGCATATCCCTGATTCCTACATGGTGAATATGAAAAGGTCCATCCCAAAGGCAAAGGAGAAACGACAACCTTGGCGGACTCCCCTTAATAATGATGCTGCATTTCCAGAGAGAGTTACTCTCAAAATAACAACTTGCTATTGTACTGGCCCATACCACTTTTAATATTACTCTGAATTAAGTGAAACTACCTAGTGGTATAACCGGCATCAAGTAAATCTAAACTAAGGGATAAAAAGTTGAAAGAGGGTAATCAATAATGGTATATTTTGACACAATATCTTAAAAGGACCCCTGATTCAATAAGAATTTAGCAATAAACAATAAAGATAGGATACACAGCGTTGTCACAAGGCATTAAGGTACTTCATTTCATTCATATAGCAGCTAACACAATAATGCAATAATAAATTTGCATTATTAGACGAAAGACGTAACCAAAACTCACCAGCTTAAAGTTCAAATCCACTAGTTTCTTCGACTTTTCATAAAACAAGTTAGAGTAAGAAAATGCAATTAATCACAGGACAACAAAATTATATGATAAACACATAAAAATACAAAAAAAAACTAAACAAAAATAAGCACATAGAGTCGAGTAAAAGACCGGAGTCAGATATTCAAACCCTAAGAACTCTTTTGAGTTCCTTTGCGCAATAATAGGAAATCATGATAATTTAGATCCAATTCCTCCCCTTCACGCCAGGGGCTTAGAGGAATCTCAGGACCATCATCATCATAGTCTTCCTCATAGTCTTCATAGACTTTAAAAAGGCGAGGCTTTCCATCAGCATCTTCGCTGAACATATCATGGCATTTCCCCTCCACTACAAAATTAGTTTCTCTAATAAACATCCTCCCCCAAGGCAACCCTTATTCTTCATCCGAATCACCATGAATCTCCATCTTCATCTTAGAAACCTTTTCTTTTACTTTCCTTTTGGGTACAAAACTCTCCAATGCCCTCAAACCGCAGACAATTGGTGGTCTGGTCATTTGGGGGTGGCATAATTTTCTCTCTCTCATCCTAAGTGGTGGGTTCACTAATTTCGATCCTTTTTCCCTAGATTTTTTAACACACACTAGTTCTAGGTTTAGGTTTAGGGGACTTACAAGAAGGGGTGTTGAACACTTCCTCGACCGTTTTCATCACTATTTCCAAGGTTTTGAAGGATTCTTTACTCAATAAGCTAGATGCTTCACCTGAGTAAAACATCTTCCAAGCATAAGGGCTTCCATCCGATAGAAATCGCTAGATTTCTACATACATTTTTTTCCTCCTTCGTTTTCGCAGCAGAGGCTGCGTCTATTAGTGGTTAAATGTTTATCATCTTTCACTTTTTGTGAGAAGATGAGGAGAGGGAAGAAATTTAAGAGAGGGATGACGATGGACAGAAAAGAGAAAACAGGTGGAGAGAGTGGAGGCTAAGAATGAGCTTCGATGGAAGGGGGGATGTGTTTTGGCGGGTTTGGGGTTTTGCGTTTGCGGGGGGGGGGGGGGGGTGATGATCAGTTATGATCAAATTAAACTGAACTGATGAATTGGTTGTTAGTTGGGATGTTGAGGGGTTATATCTCAAAATCAATGGGAATCATTAAGTAAGGTAGTGAGCATATTTTTTCTTTTTTTTTTTACTCTACATTAGCCCAATAAAAATAATGGATAATTAGTTAACATAAGGGCATATGCGTAATTTCAGGTTGAACATTTGGTAAAAAAATAAGGGTTAACTAGTTAATGTAAGTTTTTTTTTGACAAAAAATAGCAAGCAAGTGAGTTTGGTTTTTGTGTATTTACTAACTTGTAATGGCTTATTAGTTGCATATTGCAAGGAACTAACCAATATTTAGAATTCAAAAAATTTAACTTTTTATTGGTATAGTTGTGGGTTGACCTTTGTCAAGCCATGAAACTAATAATAAATAAAAAAATAGCACAACAAAAGTTACCTAAATGTATATATATGTTATGTTCCATTTCCAAAAATGGCTCTAAAGTAAAGAACAAACGTTCAATTGGAATGTTGGTCCCATTGGATTTGTTGAAGTACATTCATTTTATGAAATGGTTAAGTGGGGCCCTATTGTAGTGCATTAACCGTCAAATCCCAAAAAAGCAATGGTTTGGCTTATTGTAAACTAAAGGAAAATGCACCGTGTGGTTTGTTGCACTGGCAACCATAAAGTGGCGCCACAAAACGCAACGTCCACTGCAAATCAAAAACTTTACTCAAACTCTTTATCTTCCTCAAGGTGTCAGTGCAACTCTCAGTCAGACTTGAAGAAGCGATTTCAGAGCCACTTTTTCCTTGCAAAATTCACTTAAATTTTTTAGGTAAATTACTTTTGCACTTCAGATACTAAGATATTCAAGTTAAATGTAGTCATCAGTTATGTTCTTGGCTTTGGAATTTTGTAGAACATATATCTACGTGAATGTGTTGTAAAGTTGTTGAATTTTAGTTTTAAATGTGTTAGTTATGTTGTTACATTTGTTGTTCATGCCATTTGTATGAAAATTCTAACTTTAATGTGGTTTTACTCTTGTAAATCTAGGTATAAAGGGCGTTATTTCTATTTTTTTGGGTTGTAATGTGGGGCCAAGTTGTTTTAATTACACTTCCCTATGTGCTTGCAATGTTGTTTGGTGTTTTGATCAAAATTTCATAGTCCATATATTCAAGGTGATCATGGTAAAAGGTAGTTTATACATACATTTTTTTTGGGTGTTTTTCCAGATTTGCTAATTGTCACAGTTTTTGTAGAACTTGACTTGGTTAATGATTGAGTTTTATTGGAGGTGAATTGGGTTTTGATGGTAGGCAAGACTTTGGTATGGGATTTATAGGAGTTAAATTGCTTAGGAGGGAAGTGTAGAAAGTGAAGAGCTTGTTGTAAGTTGTTGTATTCAACTTTGCACTGCTTTATGCGAGCCTAAACATGTTGTTGCTTCTTTCTTGTATTGCTTGTTTAGATGCTTAGTTGTGGTTTGTGTAGTTCTAGTATTTGGTTCTCTATTCACAATGAAATAGCCTTAAACCTATCAAATAAGAAAAATACAAAGCCTAGCAATTGAAAAGGAAAGAAAGAAGTCTAGTCTCAAATATGTTTTTCTATTGTTTAATTATGCGAAATCTTTTCCCAAATGAAAGCACATGTAAGAAATTGATAACTATTTTGGTTGTGATGGAAGTTGCTTTTTTTTGTTAAGAAATGATATTGAAGAAGGCATACTTTTGTGTAACTGTGCCATGTTAAAGGTAGTTATAACAGGGGATGGGTTTAGTTTAAATTTGCTTTTAATTTCGGAGACCTGATTGAATGTTGGGTTGTTGTTGGCAGGCTAATCATGGAAATGTCACAATATGCGAAGGTTGTGCTCTTCAAGGAGCACATTATATGCTTGCATGTGTTCCCAAAGCTCTAAAGGAGTGACAAAGGGGTTGTTTCCATAGTTTGCATGGAAAGAGATGTAGAACTTGAAATGGTGGATTCAGAAAGAGTGCGGGCATGGGAGAACTGTTTCGAGACATGGTTATGCTGGGATATCATTAAGAATGAGTCTTTTTATTTAAGTTGGATGGTGGAAGACTCAGATGACGAATATGAGGGATGAAAAACTAAGTCCCATGCTACAAGTTGATGTGAAATGGATGTTTTTGGGTGATGTATTTTACGATTGTAGTAGGGTGCGAGATCTGGTTAGGGATTTTTGTGTGTTTTAGGCCTTAGTATATGTAATGAATTAAGTTAGGGCATGAATTGAAAATTGGATGGTATTTCTTTTGTATATGTGAAATACCATTCATTTAACAAGGATAAGGTATCTGGGTACATTGTTCAACATGACATCGATGTACCGAATCCTAATGTATTGAAGCTTAATGGTTGAATATGAATTAATTAGAATAATTATCTCTGGCTACTTATATGTGTCCCCAAAGGAAATACAATAATATGTGTTATTAAGTATTAACAATTGTAATTGTAATGTAATTGCCATTTCGAATCGCAATACTATATTCCATATAGTTAACATGTAGATCACTATTTTGCATAAAATCAATAAAGGGGTGCAATGAGATGCATGATATTAGGTACGCATAGCTAAGTGCAAATATTAGCATAATCAATTTTGAGAAGAATAATGTCACATGATACAGTATGCTATAGATATGAAAACTAATTATTGTTTAGTCATTGAAATTAAAACATGATCAATTATTTGACTAAATTTCAATTATTGTTTAGTACAAAATGAACAAGTGTATCAAGGTGTAAGGTATTAGTTATGGTTAGTTTTTTTCGTAAATCTTAACAAAACATTTTGGAGTGAATGAAAGTATGTGGACTTGAATGTTAGATGATTAGCGTTGTAAAATGGCTAATATATATTTGTATTTAGATTACAAATGTAACCATAGTGGTGGTTATGAGAAATATGATTAAGGCCTTGCATTATGCTTGAATGTTGTACCATTGATCACAGTAGTTAGTAAACACGATTTTGGAAATGGTATCTATGGGATATGGTTGTGCAAATTTATCATCAATTCATTTGAATGTGTGTCTAAGCCTTAAGCAATCTGTATAATTTTGTCCTACAATAATTCGATAATCAAATCCAAGGTTGTCAAGTCGATCATCGGGAGTAAAATGCTCTAGGAAGTAGCTTTTCCCGATCACATTTTCAAAGGCAGTGGGAGATGTATGTTGTTTGTTTTGGATAAACATGACGAGTTTAGGGAAACGACTTTAACATTTGATAGCAATATATGTAGTCAAAAAAGTACAACATTGTCAATGTGCCTAGGAGCAAAATAGTTAGTTTACATTAAGCAATACATAACTTAGGGGGAATATTGTTAATACGGTTTTTTCATCATATACCCCTGAAATTTTGTTTTTGCACCATATACCTTTTCGAATTTTGAAATTCACCAGATCCCCCTCACTTTTCAAAAAATACATCAAACTACCCTTTTAAGTAACGGTGTTAGACTTTCATTAGTCATTAACCTCTAATCTCCCCTAGACCTAATTAACTACCCTAATCCCTAAACCCTAAATAGCCCTAAAAATTATAACAAACCCCAAAAACCTAACTAACCCTAAAAGCCCACCAACCCACCACCCCCAACAACCCCAGCGCCACCAGCCCACCACCCTCACCCCCGCAACCTCACTTGCCTCCACCCCCACCCCCATTCCGCCCCCACCCCGCGTCCCCCACCTCATCGGATTTTTGCACCTGTGACCTCCACCACTACTGTTTTTCACACCATACGGATTTTCGCACCCCACCCCATCGGATTTTCGCACCTCTGACCCCCACCACCACTGATTTTCGCACCCCACCACAAAAGTTCTAGGAAATCGACGAGGTGGGGGGGATGGGTGCGAAAATCAGCGAGGTGGTGGTCTGAGTTGCAAAAATCTGGTATATTTCGCATTTAAAACTCGGTGGGGTGCGAAAATCCGGTGGGGTGGGGCGGTGGTCTGAGGTTCGAAAATCGAAGGGTGTGGGGCGCGGGGGTGGGGAAGGGTGGGAGGTTGTTGGGTTGCGGGGGTGGAGAGGTGGGGCTGGGGTGGGGTTGCGGAGGTGGGGGTTGGTGGGGTTGCGGGGGTGGGGGAGGGTGGGGTTGCGGTAATTATGGGGGGGGGTAGGCTGGTGGGGTTGGGTTGGGGGCTGGTGGGGCTGAGGTTGGGTTGGTGGCCTAGGGGTGGGTAAGGGAGAGAGATAGTTAGGGTTGACTTAGGGTTAGGGTTAGGGTGGGGGAGGGGTGTTTAGGGTTAGGATATTAGATTAGGGGTTAGAGTTAGGGTTAGGGTTAGATATAAGTTAGTTCTTAGGATTAAAGGGGGGTTTAGGGGTTAATGACTGATGAGTCATATTAATATAGGCATTTCATGATGCATTTAGGTTGCATTTTAGGATCATTTAGTTGCATTCTTAGTCCATAATTGCATATAGTTACTTAAGTTGAGAAGATATTACTCTTGTGTGTGTTTTCGGTGTTTTTGATAGTTTTCAGGTATTGAGAACACAATTGGAGTATTATTGGACAAGCTTAAGCATGAGAAGCATCTAGGAAGGAGCTAAGTCAAATGAGAAGTCCAAAGGGCATCTTCAAGTCGGATTGCAACTCAAACATAGCGGAAACAGATTAAAAGAAGTATGGAAATTGAGTCATGTGCACTCTTTTGATCATAACTTATTATCCAGAGATCGGAATTCAGTGATTCCAGTGGGGTTGGAAACTAGACTTGAAGAGCTTTCCAACGGTATATTACACGCCCCGATACGACTTCTAGTTTGGGAGATATGGTCTTTGCAAGTTGACGCTGTTTTGCAGCCGAAAACCGCCCGCGGGTTATTCCGGGTTTCCTAGTCGAATAAGGCTTTATCTTTTGACGAATTAGACTCTATTTTTCTAGTTGTTTTAGGAAATAGAAAGGGATAAAGACTCAAGGGAATATTATTATTTCCTATCTTATTTTCTATTTTTTGTTTTTCCATCATTAATTCATTAAAGATTAGAACTCTTTTTTTTCTCTCAATTAGTTGAAGAACCCTAGTTTTGCTTTTTCCCAATTACATTGAATTTTCAATAGAAGCTTTGATTTTTGCAAGATTGGTTCTACAATTGGTATTATTTCTTTCTCTTCTTATTCCTATTCAATCCTTTATTATTAATTCATGTTTGCTTATTTAATTATGAATATGTTTTCTCCCAATTATGATTGAGTAGTCTATTTCTAGGGTTTAGGGGGATCCATGATCAATTAGGAAGGGATGTTTATTAAAGTATTGATTTTTATTGATGCATGTTGATTCCTATTGAATGTTTTTATGTCTATTCAATCCAATTTGGCCAGATTTGATTGTTATAGTGTTGCAATATTAGGTTATGCGCCGAGAGGTATAAACTTGATATTAAGGCTAGTTTCAATAGGTAGAATTGGTGTTAATAAATTGCGAGAGCCTGTTAATATCGTTCTATGCTTGATTTAGACTTGAGAGAGCGAATCAATCTGTTTAACTGCATTATTAATTGTTGATTTTAGTGTTTCATCCCGAAATATTGATCATTGGTGAACCTATGCCCTAGACTTTTTATTATTGATAATTCTTGAATTAGTTATTTTAGTTTAGTATAATTACTCACAAACACTCGTTCCTATACTCTAGATTTGACTGACAATTAGGAAAAGAACACTGTTTCTCTGTGGATTCGACCCTACTTCCCTGACTACTATTTGTTAGAGGACTTTAGGATTACTTTTGATAAGGTGATACGACTTTAGCCTGTCAAAATTTGGCGCCGTTGCCGGGGAACGGTTTTGTTCCATTTTCTTTAATTGTTTTAGAGTCTAGATTATATACTCTCGTCTCAGAGAACACTTGTTCTTTGGGACAAAATCTCTTAATTGTTTGTTCTTTAGTTCTTCTATGCGCAGGAGTTTGAGTTCAGATTGCCTACAATTTGATCCTGAAATCGAAAGATCCTTTCATAGACAGAAGAACTTTTCCAGACAGTTGCGAGATAACCAAGGGAAGATAATCCTTTGGATTCTGACTCTGATTCTAGCAGCATTGTCTCTATTACTCCACCAGAATCAGAGATGGCTCAGAGGCTTACTGACTTTTCCCAACCCTCTTTGGCTGAACTTCCAAGAGCAATCAAATGCCTGAAATCGAAGCTGTAAATTTCGAGATCAAACCTGCATTGTCAAACATGATCGAAAGAAAAGAATTTGGTGGTGGACCTAATGAAGACCCTAATCTTCATTATCAAGAATTCTGCCAATATTGCTCTACCATTAAGCAGCAGGGAGTGACACAAGATCAGATTCGGGAGATTCTTTTCCCATTTTCACTTCGAGACAAGGCAAAGATGTGGTAATGGGATTAATCGAGCCACTCTTGGGATCACTGATTGGAATACCTTGGCTCTAGCTTTCTACAGAAAGTACTACCCTCCAGAGAAGACTGCTAGGTTGCGTAGTCAGATAAAAATTTCACCCAAGGGACTGATGAGTCTTTACATGAGGCATGGGAAAGATTTAAAGATCTTCAGAGAGAATGTCCCCATCATGGTCTACAAAAATGGTTCCTAGTTCAATGATTCTACAATGGTTTGGGGAACAACTCGAGACTTATCCTTGACTCTGCAGCAAATGGGAGATTCATGAAACAAGAAATTGATGTTGCACATGATTTGATCGAGGAGATGGCTATCCACACTAGTGGAAAAAACTACTTTTGCTACTTTTCAAATGCTCCGGTTGACTAAACAACCCGAGCATTTGTGAAAATTTTAATATAAAAATTCACAAATGCTCGGGTTGATTAATCAACCCGAGCATTTGATGTCAAATGCTCCGGTTGACAACCCGAGCATTTGAACCCTCTCTCAATTCATGAAACTTACCGTACGCAGTGGCGGATTTACCAGCAATAAAAAAAAAGAAAAAAAAACAATTCCAATCCACACATCTTTCACCGATTCATTTTCATTTTCGCACTATCTCAACCTCTCTTTCTCTCACATCTCACTTCATCTCATACCTCAGTTCTCCCTTTCTCTCTCATACAACCTCAGATCCAGTCACCTTCACTCCTCCCTCATACGCCCTCACCGGCGGCGGCGCACGCATCTAAAGATGGTCGTGAAATCGTGACTCGGAGTCTCGGACCTCCTGCCGGCTGCTGTTGCCTGGTTGCTTCGTAATCGCCGACCTGCAGCCGCAACGTTTTGGCTCAAAACTCGGTGGATGACGGTGTGACTCGTGACTAGCAGACTAGGTACATCTTAATCTGCTCAATTTTGTTGATTTCTTGTTTTACTTTACAGATTAGGGTTTATCAATTTCATGAGAATTGGAAAATAAATTGCAATTTCACTTTTTAGGGGTGTTTATATATCATATTATATAATTTAGAATTGTTATAAACGCTAATTTTGTTGGTGTACTTTGATTTGGGTGTTATTGGTGTTTATAAATTGAAATGGCATTATATTTGAATTGGGCATTATCAATGTTAATGCTGATTTTGTTTTATGGTCTATGGCAAATTGGCAGCATGTTTCATTAGGATTTCTCTCGCTAAACATTAGGTGAGTTTTTTTTGTTTGTTTGAAATTCAGTTTCATTGGTTTAGTTTTGAGTTTTATATTTTCTTGAGCAAAATGATAATGAAATGTTCTGTGCAGGAAACCTGTGTCTCCTGGAACGTTGTGAGTAGGTTTAGATCTTGGTACCTGCAAACAGGTATTAGAGCAAATAGAACCTTCGTCAAGCTGAGCTCTAACGTAGTGCAATCTGCAATATGTACAATGTTGCCTTGTGAGTTGTGATCTGCCAACATATTCTGGTGTGCTCTCTATAAGTCTATATCCATTATCCGCAACTGCTATCTTGCTGATCGAACATACGGTGTGCAAGGTTATTTGCCTGATTTGCTGTATGGGTTTTCTCTAATTTTGTTGGGTTTTGATTAATTTTCGCAGTTGAGAGATTATTTTCAAGAAGATGCTAGAGTTTTGGTGGTTGGGGCTGGTGGGTTAGGATGTGAATTGTTGAAGGACTTGGCTTTGTCTGGGTTTAAGAACCTTGATGTTATTGATATGGACCACATCAAAGTCACCAACCTTAATCGTCAATTCTTATTCAGGTTTTTGATTCTTCTTCGTTACAGTAAACGTTTTTAAATATTTGAATCTTGTGGTACTAATTTTCGCCTGAATCGGAAGAGTTTGATTTGTTTATTGACTATTTGTTCAACAATTTGGAGATGGGTTTATTCCACCTTATGAGGGCAATGTGGTTGTATGATAATGTTGATATATTATATTCTGTGTTGCCATCAGATTACCTTGTTATAGATGTTACCTTCTGCCCCTTCATTGAAAATTTCTGAGAGTGCATGAGATGTGTTGCAGTTAAATTGTTGGGTATATTTTTAGGTATTAGGTAGCCAAAGCTTGCACAGTTGGGGACATAACTAACTGTAAGTTTGTTTCCTTTCAGTGGTTTCAACATTCCCTTTTATCTTCATTAAGCATTGAACTAAGGTAATTCATACTTTACATTTCAGGTCACACTGGGCATTTGACGGATGTTGTTTATATAGTTGTAGCCAGGTAATATATTAATGAATTTGCCTATCAGGGATATTTTTTGACTCCCTTGTCATCTTCTTGAAATCATCAGGCGCTGCTGAAATGATGCATATTTGCTTGAGATGAAAGTTGGAATTTTCTTTTAGTATGTAGCTGCACTAGTGCATTTGATAGTAAATTCCATTCTGGCCTGTCCCTTGCTGTCAAGTGCATGATTAGTTGCATTTTTAGTTATGATTTTGATGGTTGTTAGCATTTTGGTTGCCTTGGTTATCTTTTTGCTTATCCGCGTGGTTAATGTGTTTTATTTGGTTTGTTGGTTTGTTTTATATAGATAGATAAGATTTTTAGAAGCTTATATGATGCTTGGTATGGTTGTCTAGGGGTTATACACTATTTTTATTATAAGCTTATTATGTTTACAACGGACCATTAGAAAAGAGATTCTACTCCTCGACCTTGTTCTTGACATCACAACTCATCTAATCAGAACATGATTGCAGTGAATATGTTTCTACTTTCAGAGTTCATTTAAATGCCTCTTGAAGTTATTGAGTTTCAGATTGTTGAGTATTTATTCTAGAGTGTTTTGGACTGACTTTATAAAACTGTATTAGCTTTTAAGGGTTTATTTGTTGTTCATAATTAAACATCCCTGTTTACCATATTTATGCAGCAATCCCCACAACAATTAGTGCAACAATCCCCGCAACAGTCACAGCAACAACAATCCCCACAACAATTTATTTCATTGTTTTTATTTCCAACATGATGAGTATTGTGTCGATGTTGTGTCATTTTCTTGCATCTTACATGCTCTTTCTAAATATTCTTTGCAATGTAACAATCTGTATCTTTATCTTCTCTCCTTAAAGAAATATCCTGTTACGTGTGGCCTTCAGTTGATTTCATAATTTTTCAGCTTTCAAAAAACAAATACCTTGTCCTGATAAATGTGAATTTTTTATTCCAGAGAAGGGATTGAAGAGAAAGAGGTTCAGAAGTTGACTTCCACAACTCAAGGACTAGCCGGAGCCTATAAATATGCTCATAATGATGCGAAGTTTGTCAATGAAAGAGCACGTAAAGATATGGTCTTGCTTTCTCGGTAATTCTGATAGTTTGATAACTTCTTGTATTTCTTTCTATTAGCTTTTTTCTTTTTACCTTATAAACTTTGCTTACCAATATGTCTGATTATTTTATATTGTCTTTTCAGGTCAAGAAAATGGTCCATCAAGATCAAGAAGTGGTTATTGTTGGAGGTACATATGCATTACATCAGCATGAGAAGTTGGCTGTTGCTGTGTCCAAAGCAACGCGGGGCTATTCAATCCATGAAACGAAAAATGATGGACGTTTTCATGTCCAAACAAAAACATATGTTGATGGTGCTGTTCTTAAAGAGGTCCGTTTTGCTTGCTACTTCACTATTTGAATAAACATCCTGAAGTTACACTTGCTTGGCCTTTGCAAATGTTTTGTTATTAGTTGCTCTCCTCATTTTAGCTTCTCTGCTAGTCTCGTGTCTTTCATCAGCAAAGTTTATATAATGATCTGCAGGAGATGGAAAGATCAGCCGATGTGCTTGCTGCTGGTATATTAGAGGTGTCTGATCCCTCTCTTTCAAACAGATTTCTCCTTCACCAGGTTAGTATAAATCCTTAATGCTATGTTATTATATTAGAGTATATGAGAATTATGTTGATTTTTGTGGCCTTCGCACTGCATGGTGCTTAATTGTGTGTCTTTGTCCAGGTGTGTCACCATATTCTCATTCCAATATCTGAAATTCTTGTCCATATTTCTTCTGATAAATATTTGCAATTTTTATAAAAAAAACAGTAAGCCTACATAGGCTTTTCATGACCTATATAATGGGATCTCTAAAAGTCTATTATCTGCTCTTTCTTTACTGTTGCATTTACGAACGTGAAGCGGGCGGTTACTTATGGGTGCTAATTTCTGTACTGCATATTTATATGGTATATATACTAGGACTTGTGATGATGACAATTATATATTCCGTTTAGCTTATTGGTTGTCATAACTGCAGTGCGTGTTGGACATTTTCAGAGTTGGACAATGTGTCTTTTCGACTAGTAAGTAAAACAATCTTCGAATCGATCAATCGCTTTGCCATCGAAATTGCTGATTGGGATGTTTCAAATGTTGAATCTGGCTAGGCCATTAACTGATATTTCTACTTTGTCTGTTAAGGGGTAGCAAAACCTAACTTTCTGGAGATAGTTATATGATTCTCTTAATATATACAAGGTAGTTATTTGACTACAAGTTTGTATAATGATAGTGTTCGGAAGATTATCCTTAGTAAGTCATAGTCTTCCTATCTTGGTGATGTGTTGCATATCTGTAATGACACTCCAGGACTTTGTGAGTCAAAGTTCTGAAGAGAGGTAAATAAACTGCTTTTCATATTTGTGCTTACTCATGTTTAAATGCCTATAAACTAGAGATGCGTATAGATAATTTCTTCTTTCTGTCTATATTTTTAACTTGGTAACTTAAAATTTGTTACTGTATTCTTAATCACAGAACTTCTCATAATTTCTCGAACTTTCTAGGGATTTCATTCCTCTGCTTCTTCTGCGAATCTTCAAATTGATATAGTCCATCCTGTTGAGGCTAAGCAACTAGCTTTGCTTTTCAAGCAACAACTTACGGCATATGTCGAAATGATGTTTGGGATCATTCGAGATAATTTCAAGACAGAGTTGTCATCTCTACTTTCTGCTTGTATTCAGGTTCACTGATCTTCACTTTATTTTATATTTTTATCAAATTTTATGTGTGGGGTCTTGCACGTGTGAATAATTGAATGCAACATTGTTCTTTTCCTTACTGTCAGTCTTATCCACCCATGGTGTCAAAACATGGTTGCATAGTATTGTATCACCCTGTTGTAAAGGTTTTGAAATCTACCTAACCGATATTACCCGCACCGTAAAGGTGTAAAAAACGCGTTTAGCAAGTTCTAGCTAGAGATATCTCATGGTCTAAGGCGATATCTGGCGGTATGACAACCATATCATTCCCGTTCCCACATCATTGTGACCATTACTGCAATCGTGACCGAAACCGTATTTTGGAACTATGCATCCACCCCTCCCTGGATTCGCAATTTTGCTACGATAGTATGTAGAATAATGTAATCTTGTAAGATCCTGTTAAAAAAACTCCATTACGTTGGCATCATTGTTTCACTGTTTGCATTTGCTTGAAATACTTGATTTCACTATGGTCTGTTCATTTTTTGGCTTTACAGACGTTTCATAAATTGAATTTATGATTTTTAATGCTGTCATGGTGTAACTAGGGTATGAAAGAGCTGATTGGAGCCAAGCACTGTTCATATTTGTGTCATTTGAGCTGGCACCCAGAAAGCTTATTTATGCTCATTTTTTGTGAGTTGATATTAAAAAATTTAATAGCTGTAGTGCAACAAAACGTATTCCAGCTTCACGTATATCATAATTTGAAAATCAGCATCAACTTGTTCTGCTTATAATTTTTTAGAATATAAACTTCTAAATACTACAATATGCAACTAGGATGCTGAAAAGAATGTCTGATAGGAAAAACATATTACTCCTATAACTCTATATTAGTTGTCTTCTGTGTTGTTTTGTTTATGCACATAGATTGACGACACGCTTGATTTCTAAAAATCAAATTGGTCAGGTTGTGGTAATCTATAATCCTCTTGGATGGAAGAGAGAAGATATTGTTCATATCCTTGTAAGTAACACCTTTGCCTTGTAAGCATTCTGTATGGTTACTTGAGCATTTCTAAAAATTCTATAATAGCTTTGCTCTAACACCTATCTGAAGTATTGTCTGTTCGTGCTTGGATCTAGATCTAGTTACAGCTTGATTTGTGTCATTTAAGAGGATTACACTTGGTGTAGGTCAAGAATGAAGATGCTACAGTTCGTGATCATGAAGGGAGGGAGATAGAATCACAAGTTCTTCCTATATCTGATGTTCAACTAAGCATAAGTAACTTTCACATGGCATCATACTTGGGTATAACTGCAAGAGAGACACCCAAGTATTAGCTTGCATTTACAGCATCAGTACCACCTCACCTCTTGGCTTCAGCACTTATACTGTATCTGGTGTTAAAGGCGTGATATGCTACCCCATGTTTATTCAAAAAGCATTTCATAGTTTTGAGCTGGTAATCTGAATTTTTATTTATGTCGCGAACACTGCAATTGCAGGTTCTAAGTTGACAAAATCATTTGTTCACATATATCAAGGGAATAAGAAGTTCTTTTTCGACATTAGTTCTGAGAGTTCAAAACTTACACTCTCTGTGAAGAATGGGAAGTTGAGTTACTATAATAAAGGGAGAGACTTGCTATGCTCTGAAGTTGTTATTTCCTGTTTGTGATTATGACGTGCTTCTGAATATTACTTTATTAATCTCTGCCAAAAGAAGCTTAGGATGTCTTGTTTCTGTGGTATGGTCATAGCTAGTCTAGTCATACATGATTAATATATATTTGTTGCTTTGTCTTGATATCCCTTACGGAAATGTAATTCCTCTTACCATTAAAGATCATTTAATGTGTTCCCACTCTTTGCTATTTCTGTTGGTTTGCACGTAAATGTCCTAGCTACATTTCCTGAGATGTTCCACTCCTTCATTTAGGGTAAAAATTCTGTGGAAGTGTCTTGTGGCTTGCTGTTGCTGTACAATGCTTGTTGTTGCTGTACAGCATCAGTAAGCTCTACTTTTTTTATAAAAAAAAATATAATGGGCAAATGCTCCGGTTGTTAAGGGAAAACCGGAGCATTTGATAGTCATATGCTCCGGTTTCCAAAAACAACCGGAGCATTTGAGACACCAAATGCTCCGGTGTCAACCGGAGCATTTGTAAAATGCTCAAATGCTCGTATGGCGTCTGCTACGAGTGAAATACGGAGCATTTGTGGGCTTTTTAACCGGAGCATTTGAGCTTTTTTCCACTAGTGCCACAACTCTCAATATGGTAATCCTCGAGGACTAGCTAACAAGGGTGGGAAGCATGAGATAGATTCTATATCCCTATTAGCTGCACAGATGAATGCAATCAGCAATAAGCTTGACAATATGCAACTCTCCTCTCCTGCAAGTGTTGCTGCTTTGGGTACTACATCCGTGATTTTGTGTGATAATTGTGGTACAGTTGGACATTGGGCACAAGAGTGTCGGAGTTCTCTCGAACAAGTTAATGCTTTTCAAACATATCAGCCGAACAACCCATACTCCAACACATACAATCCAGGGTTGAGAAATCATCCTAACTTGTCTTACAAGAGCACTAATGTCCTAAATCCTCCTGCACCACAACCACAAGCACAACAATTGAACCAGAGGTACTACCAACAACCTTCCCAACACCCTCCTGGTTTCTCTAGACCACCTTTTAATCCATCTCAACAAGCACCTCCTGCCGATCCAATGATGGTTGAGATGAGAAACATGATGCTACAAATGCAAAAGGATCGACAAGCTGACAAAGCACAAATTGAGTCCATTCTTGCTCACAATAAGATGTTGGAGAATCAGTTGGCACAATTGGCTACTTCGAACTCTACTCGACAACAAGGTGCTCTTCCAGCACAACCTGTTCAGCCTACAGATTCGGCAAATGCCATCACTCTCCGAAGTGGTTCTCACTACAATGGACCACCCATGCCTATTGATGATACTTTGAGTGTGGAAAATGATAAGGAACAGGTCCCAGCTGAAGCTAAAAATGACAAGGAGAACTCTAAGCAGCCACTGAACATGAAGAGACCAATGAAGCCAAAAAGCCTGCTATTGAGATTCCTCCTATCAAACTTCCTTTCCCCAATCGTCACCTCAAGAGTAAGCTAACAAGCAATTTGGTAAGTTTTTGGAAGTCGTCAAGAATCTTCAGGTAACAGTTCCTTTCACGGAATTAATTACTCAAGTGCCTGCTTATGCTAAATTTATGAAAGATATCTTGACTAGGAAAAGGGCTTTTAACGAGGTGGAGACAGTTGCTTTTACTGAAGAATGTAGTGCCATTTTACAAAATAAATCTCCACCAAAATTAAAAGACCCTGGTAGTTTCTCTATACCTTGTCACATTGGTAGTTTGTTCATTGATAAAGCTTTATGTGATTTGGGGGCTAGTGTGAGTGTTATGCCATTGTCTGTTTCCTCAAAATTGAAATATGGAAGTTTGAAAGTTACCAATATTACTCTACAAATGGCCGACCGTTCTGTTAAATACCCCCTAGGTATTTTAGAGGATGTACCTGTTAGAGTAGGAAAATTTTTTATTCCCGTGGACTTTGTTGTACTTGATATGGAGGAAGATAGGCAAAATCCAATCATTTTGGGTAGGCCATTCCTTCATACTGCTGGTGCCGTCATTGATGTGAAAAATGGTAAGCTTACACTATCTGTTGGAGATGATGAGGTCACCTTTAATCTAAGCACTGCTTTGAAAAGTCCTATGCTAGAGGAAAAGTGTTTGAGTATTGATGTGGTTGATTTAATTTGCCATGATAACATGCCCCAAGCTCTCTATAGAGACCCCTTAGAGGCAGTACTTTGTCTTGAGTCTTCCACATGTGATGGCAGTATATGGAGCAATGAAGTGGATGCTATAGAGAAGATGCTAGCAAGTGAAGAATTTGACCTTGATGGATGCCAACATGTAAAGAGGTTCGATCGATCTGTGTGCAATGTAGTGGTAAATGGTCGTGCGGGACCTGCATAAACCAGCGCTATTCGGGAGGCAACCCGAATCTCTAACTCTTCTTTTTCCTTTTATTCTTCATTTATCTAAACAAAAAAAGAAAAGAACAAAAATATTTGCATATTGAATTCACTTGAATTCAATTTATTTTTAATTTTTTGTGTGTTTTTGAATTCACTTGAATTCGTTTCTTAATTTTTAGTTCACTTAGTTTCTTTTAGTTTTTTATGAATTCACTTGAATTCCATCTTCATTTTTTTTATTTTTATCAGACTAACCATGCTA